>NC_139837.1:12547741-12585241 GCF_963691815.1 Echiichthys vipera
AAGAGTGTGAAGTGAAGATGGAGACCAGCTGAGAGAGACGAGAGGGTGGGGGTTGGCTCGGAGTTGCCTTCTCTGGACAATGCTGTGTCGGCGTGTTCTTGGCAGTCTTCATTTTTACCTCTTTTTTTTGTTTGTTTATTTGTTTGCTTGTTTGTTTTCTCTGTGTTCTCTCTTGGATGAAGTGCTCGGTCTTTTTATATAGCGCCCAAAGGCATGGTGGTCTGAAAGCCAAAAGAATCCTTCACTGCCTCTGTGCTACCCTCATCTGTTGCTTCTTACTGGCTATTTACTCCTTTTTATTGTTTTGGCAGGCTGCTCTCTCCTCCTCCCACTCCTCCTCCTCTATCGCACACTTGTCTCTCTCTCACTCTCGCATTTTCTCTCTCTCAGTCATTTGGCAACTTCAGTACTTTTTTATCTCTCTGGCCAGAAAATGCAGGACAAGAGGGTGAGAGTGAGCAGAGGATGGAGGCTAAACAAATTCACAGGAGAAGGATAAAGATTTCTTCTGTTCTCTTACCTCCTTAAGTCTCCCCTGTGGACTGAGAATATGTAGCCAGTACAGTCACTGACACAAATATACTTTGACTGCGGCTGACTATGCCCGTGAACATGACCTGGCAGTGCCAAACAACCTGCTGCTAAAAGACAGAACTGTCGCACAACAGGAGGGCAGAAAGGGACTGCCTGAAGGCAGCCCAGGCCTCTGTGACATTTCAGGAGTCCTTTATGCTTCTGCAATCTGTTACTGCACAGAAAAAAAAAAAAAAGTTTTCTGATTTCTTAAGTGCCCTTGAGACTGCACACCAAGACAGGTGTTATCACTCAAGTGATGCGGTGCCTCTTTTGCTACCTGTAACACGTAACATGTGTTAATCTTTAATGTCCAGGCATGGCATTGTTTCGTTTCACTGCTTCTGTACTATCAGAAAAGGACGGCTCTATCTGATTAGAGATTGTTTGTATTCAGGTCAATGTCACACATCGCACAACAATCATGCAGCGAACTTACAACAGGCATCCATTATTGGTATGTGCCTAAGCTCGTAGTGTACCCTATGGCCTGTTTATCTGTAGACTAATATTAGTGGTTGCAGTATAAACCAGCCTTTGCTTAGTGGAGATTTGCACGCTAAGTCACCTCAGTCTTCTTAAACCCTAATCCTCCTCACACATCTGTGAGTTACACACAATCCCACACACACACACACACGCACGCACACTTCCTTTTTAGCGCTCTAATTCCATGCATTAGAGTGCCACTCCTCCCGCCACCTCAAGTTAGTTTTACTTATCGGGTATTTTTAACATGACATAGCGAAGATCAGGGCAGCACTGGGTCTATGTGCGAGGTCCTCCCCTGCTTGTGAGGTCATACGGGCACGCGCGTCTAACGTGTCATCATTTGTTTCGCTTTGTGGACACCCAGTGATGCCAAGCCTAGCACTTAATACACTCCCATTCAAAGGCATATAGTAGAGTAAGAGAGAGATCAGGAAATAACTGTGTGATAGTGTTTAATTGTGGGTATTGAGGAGAGGACAGCAGGGATAGAATGGCGTTCAAAGCCGTGTAATCTCTTAAATGTCTTCCAGCAGAGAAGCCTCTGCTCTGATCTGCTGGTCTGGGTCAGCCTATAATGAAGTGTAGACCTACGAGGCCTAGCTGAGGCCCTAATGGGCCGCTTTATTCACATACTGTAATTTGTGCTGTTGAAACACAGTGTTGTGATTTGATATTACATTTGCACACTCATTCACTTTACAGACAAGCATGCTGTCAATGGGAATCCCACTGTGGAGCCTTTTCCAGAAGGCATGGAGACGCTCATGTTTGGTGAGACCGCACAATCATTTTTGCAATAAGAATAAACCCAGTATGGAATCCTGTGTTACCAGTTTGTGGTTATTGACACGTTTCAATAAAATGTGTGGATGGTATTGTACAGATGCCGGGGTACTGATACTGCTTGCTTTTATCTATGTCCAGGTTTAGGCTGTTTCTGGGGAGCTGAGAGACTTTTCTGGCAGCTTCCAGGAATCTTCTCCACCCAGGTGGGCTACGCCGGCGGCTTTACACCCAACCCCACTTACCACGAGGTCTCCTCAGGTAATGCACTCTGCATCTTGAGCGTATTTTCACATTTTCACATATCTCCACGCTTTGATATGTTACCTGAGCTTTCTTCATCCCTGGTGGGAGGTAATGTGGGTTGGCAGGACATTTTTCTGTGAAATCAGTCAGGGTTCAAGAGACCAAAAACTGCAAAGGAAAAAGAAAAAGATACAGACTCGGAAATGGTGTTTAAAGTACAGCGCTTCCCATCCTCTCGCCGCCTTCCCTTCATCTGCAGTCAACTACTCAGAATGCACTGCTCCAGATGGGCTGCACCCCCGTCCCCACCCCCCCATGACCTACTTGTAAGGATTGGGCTCTGTACTATGCTGTACTGCGGCGTTTTTTGCCAACGGAGGTTACTGTGTATGAAGTGCCGTGAATGAGCTTTTTTCCCTGAGACTGATTTGGCGAACATAATGTTGGAGATACAAGCATGAATTCTCCGTATATGCTATCAAAGCCCCTGAAAATATTTGGCTACCTGTCTATGTCCACATGTGTTTCTTTACGTTTTCCTCATTGTGAGATCCAAAGAGATAGGGCGTTGATATATAATTCAAATGAAGATGTCTGGCTCTATTCTTGTTCTGTGGGCCTCGTGTTTTAGGAGTCGTGTGCTGTTAGTTTCGGGCTCCTCCATTGCAGAGGGTACATCATTACAGGCACGTGTGGAGTCTAGGTGCAGGCGCAGCATGGGGGACATAGAGAGGAGGGGAAAGACGCTTTCGGCTTGGCTGGTAGACTTTCTTAGCAGAACCCTTCAAGGGATTGCATGTTTCCTATCTGTCAGCCTCTCCCAGTCTCACTTTCTGTCTGCTTCCCAGCAACAGGATGGTCAACTATGGCCGAGGATGGAGATGGAGACTGAGTGCTGCATCAAATGAGGAAACGGGTGAAATAAACTTTTGAGGAGAAAGACAATTTGCGGGGGAAAAAAAGTGTGAGAGAGAAAGGTCTCCTGTCCATCGGCTGAGAGAGTGCAGTGCGTCGCTCCAGTGGCCATGACGGAGCAGAACACTGCGACGGCATGAGACCGAGGAGCTGTCAACACAGCCAGGGCAGGACAGACAGCTGGACGGACAGAAAGAAGGGGCTGATGGAACTGTCAGCAGAGCCAGGGAAGGATGGAAGGACAGGCAGATGGATAGGTGGATGGTCTGACAGACAGAAATGAGATAGGTTGAGGTGCAGTCAGTTTTTTGTTCCTGGGATGACAGACAGCTGAGAGATGGACAGGAGAAGATGTTATTACCAATTAGCATATTTGATCTTGATTAATTCACAGGACAATTCTGCAGTGTGTTTGCAATCGTTTCAAAAATATTCTACTCTGTCAAAGGTTTGGCTAACAACTGTCGGTTAAGGTTAGAAAAATATTGTGGTCATGGTAAAAAGAAAGCAATGTTGGCTATTGGTAGGGGACTAGACATGATGCGCTGTCTCCTTCATCATTGTTACACACAGACGGTATAAGAACACCATGTTTCTTCTGTCTTTCCTACTACAGTATCTCTCCTCACACAATGGTAGGAGGCACAGGTCATTTTAAATGTTAGAACAAGCAGCCAGAACTGTTGTTTTTCTGATGAGGACATTCTCTTCATGAAGTTTGTACTTTATCCAACAGTAGGGAACATCAAACAAAAAAGGGCAACATGATGGCACAGTGATTTGGGACGCCATCCTCACACAGGAGGCCGTTCACCCTGCTGAAGTGTCCTCCAGCAAAACATTGAATCCCGAGCAGCTTTAATGGCTTCTCACTTCTCAGCCTTTCACCCCCTTCAGATGGGACACACGGGTGGAAAAATCATTGTGCATATTCACGTTTTTAAAAAAATATTTTTTAGTACTGCTTTCTGCCATTCTTGTTGACATTCCTGCACTATGACATCCAGCCTACAACTCCAACTAACTGCTGGCTATAACCACAGCAAAATGTATGCATATGGTGAAGGATTGTGTATTGTGAATGCTGTTCTTGCCAACCACAGTAGACAAATTGGTTGACAGCTCACCTGCGTCTTTGGCTATACATACTGGCACATGTGCTTTCCCTTTCGGCTCCCTAGCTGATGACCACCCTGCAGCCCTTTTGCACATTCAACACCTCTACTGCACACATGCCATACATGCATTTTTTTCAGAGCTCACATCTCTAACTTCTGCTCCCTGTTGTTCATTTGTGTTAACCTTAGTTTTAATATATTCAATATCCAGTTTGTGACATTATGTACATCCATCAGTCATACAGTATATGTTGCCATACACTGACTATTTGTTGTCAGATACTCATGACTGAAAAGCGTGCCTGTTCATGATTTTAGATGACAACTGTTTAAACAGGCAGGTCGTCTATGTTCACTGGGCGAGTCTAGTGTCATTCAGAGATAGAAAGTGGGTCTGAGGCCATATGCATGAATTTGGCAGCGAGTCTCCTATTGTCTGCAATGCACCTGATGCATCTTTCTGTGTGGGCTTGTCTGTGTGTGTGTGTGTGTGCGTGTGTGTGTGTGTGTGTGCGCGTGTTCACCTGCATGTGAGAAGTCTCCTGAAGTCTCCCCCAGTTTTGGAATGCCTGCAGGCAGCTTGTTGAAGCTTTGGGGTCCTGGCAGCAGACAGGAGTGATTGTCTGTTTGCATTTGGCAAACTAAACCTTAACCTTACCTGTCCCTTCTCTCTGTCTTTCTGCACCTCTCGTTATCCCATTGTGCCATAGGTTTGACTTCAGCCAGAATGTCTTGTACCTGTAGCACATAGAGTTGGTGACAACTACACAAACACACAAACTCTTCTTTGCCATTTAAATTTGCAATTTTTGCGATTTGACAAGACATGCAGACATCATGATTTTAGTGTTAGTCGATTGTTGTGTCCAACCTTTTGCAGCACTTAGGGGGAAACTTGATTTTTAATAATTGAACTTTGTGATTCTCCTTTAGGTCTGACAGGTCACACTGAGGTGGTGAGGGTGGTCTTCTCCCTGAAAGACGTCGGCCTTGAGGAGCTGCTCAAACGCTTTTGGGAACGCCACAATCCTACACAAGGTGGCAACATGCACATACACACGAACCCAAAAGTAGCCCTCAAATAAGACCCGTCCCGAGGGTCACAGGGTGTATTAGAGCAGAAGAATGATGCCCAGACGTGTGCCTGCGTGTGCGTTGTACGGGGGGGAAGTCTCATGGGTGTAAGTCAATGCCAGACAGTGTTAATGTGTCTGAGATCCAGCCATCCATGGACAAACACACCGTTGTGATGCATGTTCAAGCCCTAACTGCAGAAAAGCCCTCTCTGTGTTAGAGCATGTGCATGGCTGTACTTTATCCAATGTAAACCAGCCTTTTATCATTCACTTCACACAAGGGCTTCTGGCTGATGCAATGTGGAAATTTGTTTTTTCTGGGTTGAATAATGTATTTTCAATTTTTGTTTTATTGTGCACAGTGCACTACATGGGTGGTTAATCCCTTAACAGCAATTCTGAAGTTGTTAATCTGGAATCTGGTGAAACTTTGCTGTGATGGTGTAACATTTATTTGAGTTGTTTGCGTATACCTTTCCGGTTCTGATCCCTATTCCTACACTCTGTACAGCGTGCTAAATAAGTTAACTTCATAGCATTTTAATCCCGGTCCTTTGACTCTCCTCCTTAATTACACAAGTCTCTCGACCCACCCCACCCCCTGCAGCGAAGAGAACCCCATCCCCCATAACCCCTCTCTACCTCCCTTTGAGTCTCTTGCTCTCTTGTTTTTTCTGCTCACTAGAGGAGGTGATGTAAGAACATTAATGCACTGGGAGGTGTGTGTGTGTGTGTGTGTGTGTGTGTGTGTGTGTGTGTGTGTGTGTGTGTGTGTGTGTGTGTGTGTGTGTGTGTGTGTGTGTGTGTGTGTGTGTGTGTGTGTGTGTGTGTGTGTGTGTGTGTGTGTGTGTGTGTGTGTGTGTGTGTGTGTGTGTGTGTGTGTGTGTGTGTGTGTGTGTGTGTGTGTGTGTGTGTGTGTGTGTGTGTGAAAGAACAGGCAAGGAAGTACTCTGCTCACTCATATCCAATGTAGGGAGGGGCATGACAAGTTGGGAGGAGATGGATCAAAGATTCATAGGCCCGACCTTCAGAGCAAACACACACACACACAATGACACTCACGTCTTCTCTTTTGCATCTGTCATGGGTTTTTTCTCATACACCATGTGACCTAAATACACTACTAACATGTCGGCCATGTTAGTGCACCTACCGCAGAAAGCTGACAGATGAGCCGTATGTTTTCATATGTTCTTCACATTCCACTTCATCCGTTCAACTCGAAGTGGTTTAAGGCAGAGGTGGAAGTAACTATTGAGGTTCATCGCGATTCTCCCGTTCACTGTAGCCAAGGGCAGAGACACGTCTTACTACGGGCGAAGGCACAGACAGAACCCAAGTCGACACGCCACAGGGCGAAGGCAGTGAGGCCAGAAGAGAAGTCATGCATTTCCCCTGACTCACTGCCTTTTCTCATCTCATGTTTTATGAATAGCATGCAGCTTATTGCAGATGAATTTCGCTATTTTATGCGTGTGCTTGTGTGTTACAGTCAAGATCGGGCGACATATTCCCCCCCAAAAAAACACAAACTCAAATATATATATATTTTTTTTGTTTAGGAGTGTGACTCCATATGCGTGACTTAAATGTGAATCCCTGCCGCTTCTCTATTCTCCGATTTTGAGTTCACGTGTAGCAGAAATTCCTCTGATTTGACAAATGTGGCGTGGAGTGGTGGAAAGGGGGCCCGCTGGCTGTGCCTTCACGCATGCTTAAGTTCCAATTTATTCTGTCCACCTTAGAGCCGGGCTTAAAAGAGAATGGAGAAATTAAAGACGTTTGCTCTTTTCCCTTTCAACTGCACAGATCCACTAGAGATCATCATGTATGGAAAAGAGCCCAGGAACATTATGAATTCTGTTTTCTCCTGACATGATCAACACAGAGCCCATCCTGGTTTATATATACTCTCAGTATTGGAGTACATGTGGAACTATCATGTACAGATGCATATTCAGTTGCGTGCAATACTTCCTTTTTAATGCGTATGTGTGTGGGTGTGTTTCTGAAAGTGTGTATGCACATCTGTGTGTATGTGTTTTGAGATCTGTGCCTCTCTGCTTTGCCTCAGTTCAAAAGGGTTTAGTCCCGACAACGTGATGTCGGGCTGCGTCTGCTCCACCAATCCCAGCCTGGATAGCAACATTAGCAGCCAATCAGAAACTCCCAGCAGCCTTTGCTGTGTGCCCTCTTTCCATATTCAGCAACACTAGTCTCAATCTGCTGGCTTCCCTGGGATGTTGCATAAAGACCCCCCATTCAACATGCTGCCGTATTATAAGTTTCTTGTGTCTGCAACTCTTCAGTAACATACCTTCACACTGTGTTTGTGATGTGTGTGTGTGTGTGTGTGTGTGTGTGTTTGTGGAAACACTCGTGCACGGATGAACTCTCAACAGTCAGAGTGACGTCTGCATGTCAGAGGGCAACAGCAGCTCTGTTTCATCGTTGGGGTTGAAAACATGATTTGATGTATTTAGAAGGATCACTGGTTAGATGCAAACACATCTTGCTGTTCTTTCACACACTGCGGATCAATTGCGCACACATTTCCATACACAAGCATACTGTTCACTTCACATTATGCACAAGTGCTCATTATGCCTACTCATAGACAGCTTTACTCCATTTGTGCGTACATGCGAATAAGCAGAACACACACACACACACACTGTGCATGCAGAGGGTGCACACAGCTGCACTCGTGGCATGTCAGTTGGTTTAATGGATCCTTCCTTGTTGCAGAACACAGGCCCTGTTTCACTCCTTCTATCCCCCGTTCTCCTTAGCTACCAGCGGAGGATAGAAGCATGATATCTGGCCACTTCTTTACCCTTCCAACCTGTCAACTACGCACCCCTCTATTTGGCTCTACTCCCATAGTCGCACTAACACCCTTTTTTGCTCCTTAACCCATTCAGACACAAGGTCACCTCCATTGCTCATCTCTTTCTTTCTGTGATTTTCTTATGCCTGCTTTCTCTTCCACCTCTCAGTTCTTTCCCCATCCTTTTCCCCATCTCTTTCCCAGTTTCTCGCTCTACTCCTGTCTCACCCACCGCCTCACCCGTCTCACCTGCATCCCCTACCCCCCCTCCACCCCTGTCCTCTTTGTGGGGAGCAGAGCGGAGGGGCGAGTGAGCGAGCAAACGGCCCGGAGCCCGTCAGCACATCCGCAGAGCAGCGCAGTGAGTCGACCGCTCCCCAAGGCCATCCGCTCATCACACAAACACACTCGCATCCACTCACTCCACTTTTATCTCTTAGTCACTCTCTCCTCCCTGCTCCTCAACCCCCCCCCCCCCCGTTCTCCCATCTCTTCCTTCGTTCCGCCTTTCTTCTTAACAACTGAGGCTTTTCCACTCCCCTTTGTTTCCTCCTCATCTCTTTTCCTCTCCTTTCCTTCCTCTTGCCTCGTTCCCTCTGTTCCCTCTATTTTTTGAGGCCATGCAGTATTTATGGCGTGGGCTGCTGATGCTGCGTCAGTGAACAGCGATAGACACTAAAACACAAATGCACAGCTAAGATGGCCGAGACGGCTGTCCTCATTTAATAACGTCTGCACGTACATGCAGGCTCACGCTTGTAGGTAGACGGTGGAGTCACACTTTAGAAAAGAGATATATTACAGGTTTTTTTAAATAGGTATGTGCAATTAAAAAATCAGTCACCGTGGCCATTTTTATCCATTTGAGTTTTTTATTTTTTTATTTCTTAAACTGTGTTGTGTAATCGATGTACAGGGTATAATCTGTCTCGAGCTACAAATATAGCTTATAGTATAAAAATGGCTTATCACACATACACAGGCATGGATAGGGTCAGATCACAAAATAGACATAGATCAAGCTGTCTTCCATCTGCCAAGTCGTGCTGGTGGCAGTTACTTTCTGACAATTAAATTGAGCATGAATATTCTCTTATATAATATCTTCACCCCAGCTGGCTGCGACACACGCCAATTCCCTGATGGGGTACCCCCATGTCGCCCTGTGTCACCACATCCTTCAATTTAGGGATGCCCCAGCCATCTAGAGCTAAACCTCGCAGGAGGTGACCTTGACCCCTGACCTGTGACCTCTGCCACCCCCACGCTTCTAGCACACCCCTTTCCCTCTCCACCGGTTGGCTGAAAATGGCGTTCTCATTACCAGGTGTCAGTTATTACACCCTCACACACACTGACAGACCTAATTTATGGAGATTGCGGCACGTGTGCACACACTGTGGGGGTTGTGCTGTTTGATTATGTTGAAGTTATACATCTATAAGCCTGTTTAGGCTTATAGTTTAGTTTAGTTTCTTCAACAAAATTCTAAACATTTTTCATTCACCTTGCATTGAAATAAAAATACTCTCCCAGATATGAACATCATTGAAACAATATATATATACAATCAGTGTTGTGCATAATAATGACATCAAGTAACACACCACACACAGACATGCACAAAGAGCCTAAATATTTACAGTGTTAATTTCGGGTTGTCAAAATTGCCATTTGAGTGTTTGAAAATTGAGTTCACGCAAAATCATATCGACTGTAATTAAAAGATTTGTGCTCTGAAACAAGATGTGCATCATTTGAAAAATCGGTACTGTCTCTGACTCGCCTGCAGGGATGTGAAACTGACTCTGGACAGAAAATTGAAGAAGTTTAAGTAACATTATTTAATTTCAAGCAATAATCATCTGATATTATTTTGGTTTACTTAATTTGGAAATTATTAAATGGTAGAAATGGAACTCTCTGGTCCCAAAGCTGTGTTGGTTGGAGTGAAAGATAGAAATGTTCCACGTAAATTTGCATAATTTGCTGCAACTGCTGACCTGAAACTTTTAACATACAATATCACAGATTTAAATGCAGGGGATTTTAACTTGTGCTATCATCTGGAGTGATTTGAGTACAACAGTAGAACAAGCTCTACTTGTTAGATTTAGATGCAGCTAAAAATAAACAGCGTAAGGGCCGGAGTCACAGTGCTCTGACAACATGCCCAGAACTATGAAGTGATCATGTTAGAGAGCACTGCTCCGGTAGAGAAAATGAAACGAAGAGAGATATTTAACAGACATGACAATAGTTACTGCAGTAATTTATATGATTTGCATGTGCACCTTCAACTCATATATACACACACACACACACATGCCTGATTATTTTGCCAAAGCACACACGTCCCGATGTTGGTTTAAGGTTGTCAGCGTATGTGTGGTTTTGTCATGTGACAGCCAGCAGAGCACTGCTTTTTGTTTTGCTCTGTATGTCTGCATATGTCACACGTTCACTCCCCTTAGTGTGTGTGTATATATATATATATATATATATATATACGTTTGTGTGTGTTTGCACGTGCAGGCGAGTGTATGTGTGTGTCCGCTGGGGATGCTCTCACCATCCCAACTCCGTACTCTGCCTCTGTCTCCAGCGCGTCAGGAGCGGCTTACATAAGAACAGGGCAAAAATAGAAGCTGAGAGGGGAGAGGAGGAGAGGAGAGGGCTCTGCTGGCACGCACACAGTCGTAACGGGACCGCGGGGCACAGCACAACCCTGAGTACTATCACACACACACACACATACAGAGGGAAAACTGCAGTTACCAGATATTATACTAGATGTACTTTTTTGACAGAAAAGTAGAAATAATGATAGTTGGTTGGACTCCATCAGCGTGAAAAATGCCAAATAATCCCCACGGATGTTTCAGTTTTGGGGAAGGGCAGTGTTAGTCTCTCTCTAGACTTGAAGTGAGTGATTAAGTGTTACACTGTGTGACCGTGTAGGGAATTCGGGTAAGGGGTAGGCATAAAGAGGTAAAAGAAGAAGAAAAAAGAAACCATATCAGATTGTTCATTAGTGCTCACTCTGCTGCAGTCTAATTGGTACGCACTGCCAACTGCAATAATTCCGAATTCACTTCAAATGTTTTTTCTCCACGCTCAGAAGGATGCAAAAAGTCACCAATTACGCAGAAACATTTCTTAATTGCAGACACAGACAATAGCTTGACTGCTGAAATGTTTATTCTTTCCTGTCTGTGATTAAATGGGGGTTTTTTTTGTGCCCCATTTGCAATCTTTTCTTGTTTTACATCTATTTGAGCGCTCCTGAAATACAGAGGAAGTGAGGGAGTTGAAAGACACAGAGGGAAAGCTGGGACGGCACATAAAGAGGTGGAGAGGTGAGGCTAATCTCAGCTTTTACACTGGTTAACAGATGAAGGATCGTCGTGTAAAAAAGACACCAGGGGAGAATAAGCCGGGGTCAGGCCATCGGTTCTTTAGAGAGATGTTACGTGCGTTGGTACAATGCTCTTACTCTGTATCGGCCTGTAATTTCTAGCTCTGCCTCTTCTTTTTTTCTTCTTCTTTACCAGTTCTTCACCAGCATCCTTTTTAATCTGATTAACAACTTAAAGTCACACGCCTGGCTATGCTTTGTACATCCATCGACCACACGTATGCACACACACGATGTGTGCAGAGAAAAAAAGTTAATGGAAGGTGGATATAAGGAAAGAGCCAGAGACAAAAGGTGAATGAGCACAATTTGCAGATCGAAGGATAGAAGCTTGAATTTTGGAAGCGGGAGAAATAGCAGGCATCTATCCTCAACAGCCAGCGGCGACAAGCTGAGCAGTGCCATGTTTTGTTGTGTGCAAGGGTAAACACTGGAAGAGATTTTACAGAGTTGCAAAAAATCTCAGCGGGTTTAAACACAACAAGCCTAAAAGAAAAGTGTGTGCATGTACATTTGCGTACGCAGGTTTGTGCATAACTGTCTGTCGAAGAGAGCAGCCACTCCTCTGAGACCTGAGACACCCCACCACCCTCCCCACTTTGTCTGATTTTAGCTTTTGTACCGAAGGGGCTACGTTTACATTTTTCGTATTTGGGTTGGGAGGTATATTAATTTATATTTTTGGCTTTGTGGGCGTAGGTCAGTGACCCCGGTAGGCGATGTGTGTGCACGTGTGACCCATAGCCCCTCCCCCTCTGTCCACCCCCCATTACCCTCTGCTTTCAGAGGCAGGGCTCTCATGCATAATGCAGAGAGAACAGGGAGGCTCTCATTAATAATTACTGCCGCCTTTGATGGATGGAGAAAATAACGAAGGGGGCTGTTAAAAATGGAGAGAGCAAGAGAGAGACGGCTGACGCGGGAGGGGGGAATCTGAGTTTTTTGGGTGGTATTTGTTGCCGTTGTAGTTCTTTGAGGACTGAATGCTTATGGGGATGGATTTGGACTTAGTATAGTCAAAACCTAGTTTGATGTTTTGGATGGTGTTAATATTTTGATGAGGGAGTAACTCCTCGTCTGATGATGGAGGGAGCTCTGAAGATGTGATGAATCTTAATTGTCTTTGTGATGGAAGTGGCTACCACCACTCAAGGGTGTTTGTCTCTTGACTTTTCTTTGATATTTAATTTCATTAACCATATCTGTGTGATGATAAGCCTTTGTCTTCTTCACCCCCCCTTTTTTTATATTTGATATTAATCGTCTAAAAAATCGTTTGAATCAACTCTTTGTTCTTGCAAAATAACTTTAATCAAATTACAGCATTCAGACAGTAATTCCATGATATATGATGTTTATATTATATAGGTTTTCCTCTGATTAATTAATATGCATGTTTTGTTCACACATGCATACGTGTGTGTGTGTGTGTGTGTGTGTGTGTGTGTGTGTGTGTGTGTGTGTGTGTGTGTGTGTGTGTGTGTGTGTGTGTGTGTGTGTGTGTGTGTGTGTGTGTGTGTGTGTGTGTGTGTGTGTGTGTGTGTGTGTGTGTGTGTGTGTGTGTGTGTGTGTGTGTGTGTGTGTGTGTGTGTGTGTGTGTGTGTGTGTGTGTGTGTGTGTGTGTGTGTGTGTGTGTGTGTGTGTGTGTGTGTGTTAGCTGGTCAAAACCTTGGGGTCAGCAGGCAAGGTCACAGGGAGCAGCAAAGCTACAAGACCCCTGCTAGCCAGCCAATCAGAGTAAAGGCTCTGGTGGATAGCCAATGGCAGAGTGGCTCAGTGGCCTTTGATGGAGGGGCCACCATTAGCCCCGTCACTGAACAACAGCGCTGGGGGCAAGATGGCCGACATCCAACACTGCAGAGATGGAGAGAAAGAGGTTGAGGGTAGAGATGGATTCAGAGACAGAGGGAGACGAATGAGAGAGTGGGTTTGGTTGTGGAAAGCACAAGAGAGAGAAAAAATATATGGAAAGAGGTGAAATTAGCAGACATGTTTATGAATATGAAATCTCAAGATGTCTATAGCCATGCTAGCAGTATGGCTCTATGGATGGTAATGATGGTCTGTAGGTCGGTCTTCGACTTTGGTGCAGACTAAAATTTCCCTCTTGTCGCCAACCTTGCACTGAGGTTGGTTCCAGTTCATTTAGGTCAACAAATTGCAGACAGAGACACAACCTAAATACTTAAGGAATGGGGGTGATCATTCATGGTCACACCGTAGCAACATGATCGAAGATAGACAGTACTGTGTGTATGATTTGATTTAATGAGACAGATAAGACAGAAGTGCTAATCATCAGTATATTACTACAGCTCTAGGAGTAGCCATCTCGGATTTTGAGGTTAGGGTTGGTGAGGTTATCTTACATAAGCAATGAAAGGGAAGGTGAATTTCTTTTTTGGGGGGGGGGCATTGTTGGTCAAAACATAGGTTTAGAAAGTAGGAGTTACTATCTCCTATGTAGGAGATAAACTTGCCCTGAAAAAAGATTTCACCTTTCCTTTCAGGGCGTCAATTTTATCCTGACTTTCCAAATCTGAAATCTGACTTGAGGCGAGTGTTCCAGTTCAAGTTTCCAGCTGGAAACTGGGGCTGAGAGCCTTTCTGAGCCACTAGCATGGCCATAGACTCTTAGTCTTGTTTATCTTCTAGTTGAGATCTGTAAACGGAGATTGCGTTATGGTGAACTCTGGGCCATACTATATATACTGTATATATATATATATATATATATATATATATATATATATATATATATATATATATATAAGCTACTTAAAGTTTGCAAAGAGGAAGGCAAACATTCTGTCTTTGTTTAACTCTCTGAGGTGATGGAGATGTCAGTTAGCTTTCTATGAAAGATTTAAAATGTAAAATGCATTGAGTTTTTGGTAGAGAGAAGATATTTAAGTCAATACGCTCTGTACTGAGCAGAGACTGATATGCACACATTTCGTTCAACGAGGTTATCAGCACAACACACTGTTTTATCATATTTGAACAACTCAAGCATTTAATATTGTTGAGGAAATCCTCAGTGAAGCAAATTCTCTGAGGCATTCAGTATGTGTCGGAGAGCGGGCGATGTCTGCTCTGATTTGAATGAAGACCAGATGAATACTTATAGCGGTTATATCTGAACAGACGGTGTCACAGATAGAATGTGACACTCTATGATGTAAGGCAACATTTAATCTAAAGAGAACATGATATGCAGATCACTGTGTCAGGCAGACGCTAGCATCTTGTGGCTCCAGCTTGTCAGCACATTCAGTGGAAATCTGTTTTCACCCACAATATAAATGGAAAACAACAGAGAGAGATATTAACAGGTGTCACTTACGCTATGCTGTTTGACACAATGTAAAACATGTAAGGCTTGAATGGGAAGCAAACCTTATCTTCTGAGGAAATCCTCCGGGGTGCATCGCAAATGTGCTAAGGGAACACTGGGTTATGACACATCTGATTGGTTTATAATGTTTTTTTTGTTTTCTTCATCTGGCATCATGCCATCAGAGCTTCCATTTGATAAACGTGATATATGTTTTAAAGCATTTTCAAACATTATATATTTGCACTGAATCAAGTGATGGAGAAAATAACACATTACTGGCCTAGCAGCAAACAGCCGACAAAGTTAGCCAGTATAGCACATAAACATAAGGGAGCATTTGGCAGCTAAAGAGGCAGATATTTCCCTCAGGCATTAGTGGAGACCAAACAGAGGTAAAAAGCACCCCTGCTTACCTAAAAATTAAAGCCCCATACAACGAAATGCATTCCCAATTACACTTTGAGGGAAATCTATCACAAACATTTTTTATCAGAGACTGTTTTGTGTTTGTGTCCAGTGGTGAAACCCAAGAGTCAATGTTGACTTGTTTAAAAAACATACTTGACCTACATGACATACTAAACTTACGTAGCCTACGTAACCTAACTTAAATTACTTAACAAACATACTTATTTTAACCCAAACCATCATCTTTTTGTCAACCTAATCAAGTAGTTGTTTCAGTTCAGAGCGGGAGGGCTGAGTCCTTGCTGTGGTGGTCCAGAGTTGAATGTGCCCCCCCCCCTCCCCACACACAAAAATACACACACACACACACACACACACACACACACACACACACACACACACACACACACACACATACAGACCACGACCACCTACCTGTATCATAACAAGAAAAGAAACTAAACACTAATCTTTAAAAAAAATAGTCAAAATAGTATGGTATGGGATAATCAAGGGGAGTGAATGGCTCAAGTTTGGTGGATGGACACAAACACAACTCCAGATGAATGCTAACATTGCTCTGGTTCTGATGTGTAAATAAGCAACTGTTTTGCAACATGGTCACAACAGCTTGTTTCGCTGCTTGTTAGCAGCCAAAGTAATTGGGCAATGGTGCTTTGAGAAAATTATTCGAAAAAAACGGGGAAAGAAACAAGACATAACAAGAAGTAACAAATACAGTATTGCTGTTCAAAGACACTGCACCCTGCATAAGCATAACCAGATGATCTGTTGATGTAGCTTTTGATATAAACCACTGATCTTTGGCAGTCACTGAACAATAGTCATACAACTAAAGCGACGATGTGTTGTTCAGATGAACTAAGCTACTGTTTCTGTCCGTAGGCTGAAAGACAAAGCTGTAAAAGCCTTAAAGAAGAACACACACACACACACACACACACACACACACACACACACACACACACACACACACACACACACACACACACACACACACACACACGTCACTGGCCCCAACCCACAACAGGAGGCCAAAGATTGAGAAAGACAAGTATTTAAAAGGATAGATGATGGTCTTCAGTGAAGAGAAGAAAAAAAAGCTGAGAGGGTGAGAGATGGAGACAGACAGAAACCTGCCATTGAGCTGCCCAGAACTGTAGCCTCTGAAAAGCATATGGCAGCTGTTTGGCCTCCTAATCAAGGTACACTGGGCCTGGGCCTCCTCCAAGCACACTGATGTAAAGCTGATGAAAATTTTGACAGTGCCACATAGACAACAAAGAGGAAGAAAATACACCCACCTACATGAGCCCATACACCTACACACCACAGGCCTCCCCAATGAAAGCCCAAATCTGCTGTGATCTTTGAATCCATTTGGCTTCATGAATTCAAGATGCAAGATGATGACATAATTGTGGAAACCTGTTATATGCAAATGACATTGTGTCCGTTGGTGATTGTGGTACTTGTGCTTATTTGTGGGATGTCTTATTTTCCCCTTTGTGTGTATGTTAACGCAGGTATGAGGCAGCAGAACGACCATGGCACTCAGTATCGTTCAGCCATTTACACATCCAACCCAACTCAACAGGAGCTTGCATTGAAGAGCAAAGTGGCCTACCAGCAGGTATAACTCCCACACACACTTACGAAGGTGTCATTATGACACTCAAGCATATAACCAAATCATGTGTTGATTTGGTTATATGCTTGAGTGATGTTCTACGGTATGGTAGAACATCTGTTGTGAATAGGTGCATTTCCATTAGGCTGGAATACCCAGAATGAGTCGGGTCTATCTTGCCAAAACACCCTTAATTTGCATGTGAGTCACTCGAAACGGCCGTTTTTTTACCCAGCAGTGAAGTAGAACTTCAGAAAATGATCTTTGCACGCGCATCTTTGAAATGAGTGCTGGATTCTGACCTGCGGCCCTTTGCTGCATGCTCCCTCCATCTCTCTCCCATTTACACACACACACACACACACACACACAAACACACATGCACACACACACGCACACGCACATACACACCATACGGCAAGCGGGGTGACAGCCTGTCTGTCAACAAACACTTTTATAGCGCCCAGAATTTTATAAGTGGAGTGTTTTCTTTCATGTTGCTTGTACATAAGTCTCCGTTGTGAATCATAGGGCCACCTTAAATCAAACTACAACTATTCTGTATTTCTCACTTTGAGAAAGACCGGCGCGCTGCTGTAACAGCTGGTCACCGCTGATCCAAATAACCGGTGATTTTTGTAATGGAAACGCAGCGAGTGAACGGCAATTTGAGAGGCCGTGGACTGAAACTTTCCGAGCAGCCACATTTTATCCTAATGGGAACAAACCTAATACTGGTGTAACACTTTTTTGTAATTTAGCTGTTCATTGTTGAGGCGGAACATAAGACTCATTGCCCCGACTTCACACACATCACACAGGGATACAGCTGTGCAGTAACAGTGCATTCATGTGCTCTCCGTATGGTCCTATTTCCCAACTTGGTCACTCTTACGACTTTATTGTGTTCATGAGTGAATGTGGAAACAACATGGGCGCTGCAAAGAAGATGTTTTGTATTTGATTAAAAATTAAAATAAATTAAAAGTGTCCCAGCTTCTTAAATGTGAATATTTTTCTGGTTTCTTTCCTCCTCTCTGACAGTTAACTGAATATATTAGAGTTGTGGGGAAAACAAGACATTTGAGGACGTCTTCTAGGGCTTTGGGAAATGCTGATCTACTTTTTTTTTTTTTTTTTTTTTACCATTTTTCATAATTGTTAGTTGCAGCCCTTACATCAACCCAGAAAGTTGTGTGCCGAAATTTTCACTGACTTTCCAAGTTGTCATTTTTTCAAATATGAAGGTGCGTTCATGGTTCAGGAACTCATATTTCCAATTATTCCGACGTAAATGCAGAGTAACTTTCAAAAGTAGATTTTTGTGTTTTGCTAAATGAGAATGAATAGAATGAGCAAAAGATCTTTTCAAATAACTTTTTTTTTTTTGCTGTT
The DNA here is from genome assembly GCF_963691815.1 of Echiichthys vipera. Taxonomy (NCBI): domain Eukaryota; kingdom Metazoa; phylum Chordata; class Actinopteri; order Perciformes; family Trachinidae; genus Echiichthys; species Echiichthys vipera. Next base: position 12,565,987 of record NC_139837.1, read on the forward strand.
AAGCAGGGATAAGCTATAGTTTGGAGATGTTCCAGTTATTTGAATCAGAATTAAAAGCCAGTCTCTGGAGTGGTGACCTCTTAGAGTTTGATTCTGTTTAGTCAAGCAAAGCCACCTCTGTTGAGTAGATCCCCATCTACATCCAATCGGTGACACACTTTTTCTTGAACAGAAAGAGAGGAAGAGGGTCGAAAGGTCATCAAAACTCATTTCTAAAGCTTGTCCTTTCAGCGGCACACGCGTCCCTCTTTTGTTCTTTCTTCCATCTGTCCGTCCGTCCATCCATTAGTCCGTCTATCCGTTGATCCCTGCGTCACTCTGGTTTGTTTGTTTCTCTAAATGGTATTCATGGACAAGCTGGCGGGGGAGGGGCAGAAGGGAGCAAATTATAATCGTTATAGTAACTTAGGGGTCCCGGGGTCAGCAGTCACGGTCCACAGGGCTGTTCATGTTGCCATGGCGACAACCTCCCAACCTTGGCCTTGGGCTGGGGTCAGAGGTGTAAGAGAGGAGTAGCAGCTGAGGCCTGGAAGGTGGTGAATGGAGGCAGGGGGGGAGAAAAGCAGGAAAAGAAAAAGAGGGAGGCAATCAGATCAGAGGGCCGTGACTGACTGACAGGCTATCAACTGACGGTGACCCCCCACACACAAAGACACCTTCCAGGTTTATAAGCCGTGCACCATCAATGTCTTTGCAAACGTTAAACCACAGTGGAGGGGTTTAAAATATAAGGAGTGTGAATTAAAGACGGCGTCAGTCAAAGCTTGATGTGAAATAAAAATGGAAATATGTCAAATAGATTTTGACCTTGGAAACAGCAGCTGACCTCAAGTCTTTTTCCATATATCACATCACATGATCTTCATCAGCATGAAGGAGTTTGCCTCATTCTCACTGAGTTGTAGTTGTTAAAATCTGAATCTTAAATCTCAACACTATCACAACTTCTCATCCATGGTGCCTTAAAAGTTGAGTTTTGAAGTTTTTGAAGTTTTATTCTTGGCACATGGGACGGCTCTTTTTTCTATATATTTCATTATATTTTAGGAACGGAAGTCCCATGTGCCCAAAGACTAAATATAGTATGACAAGAAAATGGCTATATCTGTGAAAGTACGAGGAGCACAATCAAGTGTTTGGCATCTATGAACTCATAACAATTTGAATATTAAAGATATACACACCCATGCAGTGTAAAAAAATCATATGGAAGACATTTAATAAACACAATGTCAGCGTTTTGTCGTTATTTTTATTTTTGTTTTTCCGTGATGTTCAAGAATTTAGACCAGTCAGAACCAATGTTGTGGCAACTTTTTTTTTATCACACTAAATATAGTCTCTATTATATATTATTTTATATAGCCTATTATTACTACTATTAAATAGTAGTTATTAACTATTACATGTTGATATAATAACCATCTAATAAACTTGACTGGAAAAAAATCTATAACAAGTGAGCAGACTCCATCTTCTGATGAAGATCATGTGACATGACGGAAAGCTCCAGAGCAGGAACTAAATATACTGTGAAATGTGATTGATTTGTTAAGGGAAAAATCCAAATAATATCCATGAAGATTTGCTTGGTATCAATTATATTTAGGCAAACACAAAACTCATAATGTCCTTAAATCCCTTGAACACTTTTCTTGTATCTGTCAGTTCCTAAAGTATACAGATATATGCTGTGTGTTGAAAACATTTAAATATTCAAGAAGAAATCCCACCAAAATTCCAAACTGAAAATATTCTTTTTTTTTTAATTTACAAAAGTTGATGTCATTTATTTATGTAAAACCCTTACCATTTCTGAAAATAACAATATATGGCTAACACATGTAATGACTACACTATAAGCTTGTGAATGAACAGTGTAAAAAACAAGCAAAAACAGCCAAGGGTTCACGGCACAACACAGACACCGGCTATTACTGTATATCAAGCCTTATCTTGCCACCTTCATGCCGGGAAATGCTGAGATCCTTAACCCAGTTTACAACAGACACTCAAAATACACCCATTTTCGAATATCCAGAGGAGAAATGGCACACACTCTTCCCTCCTTCTCTCTCGTTCTCCCTTTCTCTCTCTCCACCGACGCTGCTGACACCACTGATCTGTCAACCACTTCACTGGCACCCCGGTTTCATCTGAGGGCCACTGGGACACGTATCTTCTGAAAGCAGCTGACACGCTCTGAACCAAAATGGCAGCTTTCTGCCCTGAAATGGTCGCCATGCCACAATGATGCTGAGTCTCAAGTCTCAACACCCTGGCTGCAAAATGGCATCTCTACAGAGGAAGGGCTTGCTGTGTAAAGTCTGTGAGCGTGAGGTTGTGTGTGTGAGCGTGTTTTTTATCCTAAAAGGCCATTGCGCTCGTATCGGGAGAAGTGGGTGCATGTTCTGTAGAGTGACAAGAGAGAGTGGGTGGAGGCGATCCAAGACGATCAGAGATAAGACAGGCATCACAAAATCCGTATTCCACCCCACTTCCAGCCCATGACTCACACTCGCTTGCATGTACGTACGTACAAACACACACGGAGACATACATTTGGCACATACACGCATAGCCCAATGAATAATTAACCCATACGAAGAGTCTCTTCTGCAGGGCTTTCAGTTTCTTAACTTCAGCAGGAGGAGGGGAGGGCGGGTGGGGGGTGAGGGAGAGTGAGGCAGAAAAGCTTGTTTAAGCGCGAGAGCAGAGAGGGGGAGTAGAGGGAGGGGGGAGGGAGATGGGAGAGGAGAAGGGGTTCTCTATAATGAAATTTGAAATTTGCAGAACATCAAAGGCTTCTGTAGCCAAGCCGCTGTGGCAGCAGAGCAGAGAGGAGGAGTGCATCTTCTTTTTCTCCCTCTTACTCTCTCTCTCTCTCTCTCTCTCTCTCTCTCTCTCTCTCTCTCTCTCTTTCTCTGTATCCCTCCCTTTCTGCTAAAATGTGTCTCCCCTGAGTTGGGTGAAGGGGGGGAGTTGATTAGGGGAGTTGTGGGCTGGTGGTGGTGGGGGTGGGTTAGAGATGGGTTAGGGTTTGGAGAGAAAAATGGAAGAACAGGGGTTCTGTGTGTGTGTGTGTGTGTGTGTGTGTGTGTGTGTGTGTGTGTGTGTGTGTGTGTGTGTGTGTGTGTGTGTGTGTGTGTGTGTGTGTGTGTGTGTGTGTGTGTGTGTGTGTGTGTGTGTGTGTGTGTGTGTGTGTGTGTGTGTGTGTGTGTGTGTGTGTGTGTGTGTGTGTGTGTGTGTGTGTGTGTGCGCGTGCATGCATGTATGAACAATAGGTTTTATCAAGCCAGCTTGAATATTGCGTGCACATGCATGTGTGTAGGGCCTTGGAGGGGTGAGTGTGCCCTCTGATAAGGCATCCTAACTTAATGAGCTTGAAAGGGGGAAGCAGGGGGGTGCACAGGGGTTTGGATGATGGCTGGAAAAAAAGAGAGGGATCGTTTGGGGCTAGAAGACTAGAGGAGAAGCCCAGGGGTTGTAAAAAACGGGGCACGGCATCAGCAAGTTTCGTAATCGGGCTTCAAGTCACACAAGCTCACGTCTCTCATTTTGGAAAGTCTTCAAAAGTCAGATTTACCCTTCCAGCTATTCCCCGGCTCCTGTATTTCATAGTCTGTCTGTGCTTTACATGAAAATCTCTTTTGCTGTGTGCCGAACTGATCGATCGCAACAAGACGCCTTTCTCACTTAACCACAAGGCAGTGTTGCCTAAGATATGACGGTAAATAGAAAATTATGAGAGATATATTGTTCACAAATAACTTTTTGATTGCCAGAAGGTAAATGCACATCCTTCAGTGAAATATTGAGGACAGTGTAGCTGAAATGTTAAAAGGAAATCGCTTTTCACAAGAATGCCGTGCCGATCTTCTGCATTTTTTTCGGTCTTCAGATGCTGACTTACTTGTTGTCTGCCCTGGGAAAAAAAGAAAAGAAAAAAAAACAACAAAAATTCAACATAGGAGCGCGCGCCGCCTCGCTCTGAGACTGGAGTGTGTGTATCCTCTCACCCTCTCAAAATGTAGGAGTGTTGGCTTCCTCGCTTACAATATGTAGGAGCGCTCGCTGAAGATTAGAGCCCAGCTAAAATGGATGCCTGACCCGCGCTGAGAAAGAGAGAGATGAACAGAGCAGGGCAGGGACGGAAAAAAAAAATTGTGCATAGACAGACACACAAATGGAACACACATTAGCTCACGCACAAGCAGTGATGTACATGAATGTTTTACACACATGCCATTTTATAGAACCTCACAGCAACAAGAAGCGTGATGTACTGCTCTTTCATTATCTCTTATTCAGACTATTTGAATACCACCTCACTACAGTCTGTTTCCATTCTGTCAGCCTCTGGATAATCTCCTATTCTCTCCCTTCTTTACTTCTCTCCGTCCTTCCCTGCGTGTCTCTGCACCATCTCTGTGTCTCTCTCTCTCCCCGTCAGTCTTCCTCCTTCGTCCTCTCTCCATCACTGCTGCTGTGCCTCTCTCCCTGAGGTCATCGAGGGCAAGCGTGGTGCCGCGGACTAGTCGATAAGTATCATGTCAGCCTATTTCATGTGTTTTCAGGCAAAGCCACAGTCTGTCTGTTCCCAGCATTTTACTGCAGCTTTTCTTTCAGCAGCACTCGAAGTGTATTTACATTTTTTAAGATGTTGAAGTGCTTTTGTGCTCAAGTGTGCAGCTGCAGTGCACATTACAGCGCTTTTAGGTGCAAATGAGATCAAGAGTTTGTAGTACCATACAAACCGTTTGTTTTTTTGTCTTTACCTTCTGAAAATACAGTAAAATTAAGTACTAAGTGCTTTATTTAAGCATAACGTTAATAGCGTTCATGTGTAAGACATTCGTGATACAATGTAATACATCAACTCAAATCAAACATTGAGCTCTTACTCGACTACATTTCCCAGGGAATCTTTTATTTTACTCAATTTTTTGGTAGCTGTAGTCACTAGTTAAGGACCAGTATTTTAAATACATAATTATGAAATATTATGCAATTTTATAGATTAATATGCCTGAGTATATAAAGTAGTCCAAATTCTGTTTACACCGCAATGCATCAACAATAATCCCCAATAATTCAGTAACATAACTACTTTACAAGCATCATTATATTCCCTAATGAGTGTTGTTGTACTTGTACTACTACTACTGCTATTACTTGTGCTCAAGTAAGATTATGATTGTAGGATTTCATAATCGTAATGCAGCATTTTTACATCAAGGCTTTGCAATAATGCATGCTATAAATTGCTGCTAAATTATTAGATTTCCATTATAAACCTTGTAAAACATGCTTTGACACTACTTTACTTATTAAGGGTAATGCCAAAAAAATCTGATTCTAATTTGCAATCAAGACTGAGATTAGGACCCAAGAAAAATGTATAAAACGGTAGTGGAGAGGGAGAGAAATGGTAGAAGGCGGTAACCTCACACTAGTAACAGGAGTGGACTAAGGGATGATTACATAAATCACAGAATTGAGGTCATATCCCTCTTCAAATGTCTTCGCCATGAGTCATCGGGTGTCACAAACTCTATGTCAATGCACATCCCTGCCATACCACTCTGCAGCCGTAGGCCTTCCGAGGAAAAAAACAAGAGAGAGCGGGGTAGGAAGAGGGGAGAGAGTACATTTTCCTCCTCCTCCTCTTCTTGTTCCTCCACCTCCACCCTCTCTCTGGGTGTCACGTCCTATTTGTGTCCCGAGGCCGTCTCTCTGGCGATGGTGATGGCGAGAGGGGCTCTCTCGCTTGGCTGGAGAGCAGGGAGGACTTGGTAGCACGAAGCGGTGGTCGGTGCTCACATGGGGGGGAGAGAGAGAGAGAGGGAGAGAGAGAGTCAGCAACGGAGGAGAGAGAGACTCAGAAAGGAGAGAGAGATGCACCCGTTCAGCCATGCCTTTGACAGGGGAGTCTTTCCGACAGGCGTGAAGAAAGGAAGGGCTGACTGGGCTGAGTGAGCTCCTGACACACACACACACCTACATGTTTTTGTCACTTAGGAGGACATTGCATTGACTTACATTCATTCACATGCGATTTAACCATAAACAGTACGTGCCGAATCTCAAACGTAGCCATAACAAAAAAAACAAGTCTTAACCCCAAAATGTAAAGATTTATCTTGTCACTTTTTGTCATCAAATGGGAGGCGAGTCCCCATATTGTGGCTCTGTGACGTGATTTGTTTCCCCACAGTTATACAAATATCCACACACATACCCCCACACACCTTGAACTATGCCTAACGTTTCCTTTATTCATAACTCTCTGTCTCAATCCTCCCTAAATACTAACGCATACACAAACACAGATGAACACATTTCCCTCTCTCTCTCTCTCTCTCTCTCTCTCTCTCTCTCTCTCTGTCGCCATCATTTATCATCAAAAGCATCAAAATGCTCAACTTGAGGACATCTCGTTTGCTCTTCCACTCTAGAATTTTCCCTCCTTATCTTTGCCGTTTTTTTGACGCTCTACATCCTTCCCTTCGTTCCTCTACTGCAGTGAGAGAGAGAAAGAGCAAAGCCACATAAGGTTATACACAGTGGCGTGACGCCATGCATTCTGATTTATAGATCTAAAATGGCCGCCGTGTTGTGACTGCTGTAGAGGGCTGGATGGAGAGCGAGGGAGTCGTGCGGGGGTGTCAGGGCGGGGGTGTACGTTTGCTTGGAATAGCAGACCTTTTCTTGGACGTTGTGTTCTCCTCACATGAAGCATCCTCTGCCCTGGAGGGTTTGCTACTACAGTGGTTTGGTGATGATGACTGATTAATTAGGCCATGATGTACAATGCTTGCACGCTTGTGTCGGCTGGTTTACTACAATGGTGTTGGATACAGGCAGGAAAAATGGGTTCTTCTGTGTCAGACTAAATACAATGTGCATTTGAAAGGTAAATGTCTGTGCTTGTGAGGTTGGTGTTCTGGCTGCAGCGAGGTTTGTGGACATTGGGTCCTTCCTGCAGGGAGATTACAGCCCTCACATTGTGGCGGCAGCTACTGATGACTTAGAGGTCAGCCGCTGCCTCAGCCTCTCTGTGGGGCGCAGAGCTTTGATTTACTGACTCAACTGCATCACCTCCAGCACACACACACACACATACACACAGCTAGTGCCACACTGCCTCCATGTGGACAAAATTATACACTTCTGTTATTCCCCTTTACAAATTACTGGTAATACTTTTTTATCTACATATCTTCTTCTTGCATGCACAATTCCAGAAAACTTACCAACTTGATCTCAACTTTTATTCAGCTCAGTTATAGCGAGTCAAAGCGCAATACATATATGGCACGTTAGGGCTCGGCTTGTTTTTTATAAAGGAGCTAGAGACAGCAAATCTACCTTTTTAAACTTGCAAATATAAGCGCGTAAAAGGTTAGTTGATTTATCGTATCACCTACCCTTTTGATGATGGATTAGTCAATTAAGTCATTTATCAAGCAAATGCCAAACATTCCAACATCTGATTCCAGCATCTCAAATGTGAGAAGCGTGGGATGGGCATTTCTCACTATTTTATTCACTAATTGACGATAATCAACTAATACTAAAATCCCTGCAGATTAATAAATGTTTGAAAATAATTGTTATTTGCAGCCAGAGTTCGGTTGACCAATGATTGAGATTCAATGAATAGGACGTTTTACAATTAATAGTCACAGGTGGACAACAAATCTAAATTAAAACTTGAATGAATTAGTGGAGAATCCTAACAAACGCAGGTTCTTCCATACAGGTCATAAAGGTCACTGTATGGTTTGATGAGTATGAAAATGGTGTGAAATGACACCAAAGACACTTAAAGTTGTTCTTAATAGCTTCATTGATTTTTTTGGAGGGGGGAAGAGCAGAACAACCTGTAAACACAACAGTGACATGGCATCATTCTTTAAAGTCACGAAACATCTGGATTAATTAGGAGTCATGTTTCTGGCCAACTGGAAAATATAGCCTTATTTTTGCACTTGTTTTTAGGTAATATCTGGATTTTTAGTTGCTAAATGTTCCACTATGTTCACCAACTTTGTTTGTCTGTCATCTGGTGCTGGGCAGGAAGCAGTTTGTTTTTTTGTTTATCAGAGCTTTTTCACTGAAAATAACTACCTGCTGCGCAATGAGAGCAAACGAAAAGTGGGACATTGCGATCAATAAACCCAAAACAACAAGCTAAAACCTGCTCAGAAGGATTGCAAAGTTCTGTGGGTTCATCACTACACAACACCTTTTACATTACACACCATTTGAGCCATCACATTTATGAAAATATTGATCATATGTAGGATCACAAGCTCTACCATGCTGAAAGCTGTGTCTTTCACTATATTTCTGCAAAACATATGACTGTACTGAACATAAACAACATTACAGTTCAACACTGCAAATGTGGATGATGCTGCAGTCTTTTTGAGAAGTTTTAATAAGACCTTTTAAAAACTCCATCTCCATTATAAACTCCACGAATTCAAGTGGACCACAACCTCCATGAAGGGAGCAATCTACACATTTTAACAGGCAATTTAAAGTTTTATCACCTTAAAGGGATACTTTGCTGATTGAAATTGTTGGCAGTGTGTACAGATGAACGTTGTTTGGCTTCCTCCTGTGGAACCTGCTTTGCTCTGTGGGGAGCTCCGTGCGCTATTGCCAGAGGGAAACCAAACACCGTTCATCTGCACACACTGCCCTCACTGCCCTCACTGAGATGACACAAAGCTGATTTAAGATCAGAAAAGTATTCCTTTTATGAAGAATCCTTAAATTCTCCAACAGTATTCGTGACAGTGATAAGAAGAAAGGTGAGCCAGAACTGGATACATACAGCTTCTATATCATAGTGCTTGCTGAACCTTGCCATTTGACGTCCCTATAAAGCAGCGCTCCTCAATGCAGCAGAGGGTTCTGAGGTGTAGCGTGCTACATGCGAGTTACTTGTTGCCAACAGACATTCCCGGTGCACCCCAAACTTGTTGTTTTGTAAGCTCTGAGGAGCACTGATCTAGAGAGAACTGAATGCTTGTATTGTTAGATAGAGAAAACCACTCAGCGCAGCAGGTATTTGATATATCTGTCAGAGGTGTTTAGTGTGTGCGGGTGTGTGTCTATGTGAGCGGGTGTGCTTTTTTTAGTGCGTTAGAAGCCTTTTCTCAAGGAGTTTAGAAAAACGTAAGTATGAAAGTGTCTTAAGGAGTCCTCAAAGAGAGCGGATACTCTTTGATGCTTTGTCCCAAAGAGAGAGCCACAGAGGCAAGCTGTACTACTGAAAGAAATGGATGTTCCTTTCTTCTGTCACTCAATCACCCGCTTTCTAGCTGAAGCAAAAACTCTTTACTGTATTAGTAAGAGGTATTGAAAGTTCACATCCAATACACTACAGAATAAAACAAGCATTAGAGAGGTGTGTTTATTTTCAGGAAGTTAAAGAAAATAGAGAAAGTAGTGCTGAATGTATGTCACGACTGTGGTAATGGAAACAGGCTACAGAATCTGAACACATGCTGAATACTTGGAGTGTTTTTCTGACAGATCGGCATCATTTAGTGATGTTAACCTTTAACAGCGGTGCTGTTGATCAAGAAGGCCGGTAGCCTCTCCAAATTGAAGTAAAAACAATTAAATCTAACCTCACAATCCTGTGTATGCTAAGATAGGTTTACAAATGTTGATCAGTGAAGATAAACCCAAATTATACAGTTTATTTACACATTTCATTTTCTGCTACTAGTCTTTTGTTTTGGAATAACTGTGCAGTATATTGTGGGTTGTTTTGTCCCTAGGAGCTGGATAAAAAAGGCTACGGTCTCATCACCACAGAGATCCGGGAGGGGCAGACGTTTTACTACGCTGAGGACTATCACCAGCAGTACCTGAAGAAGGTACCTAAAGGCTATTGTGGCCTCAAAGGCACCGGAGTCTCTTGTCCCATTGGAGCTGGGAAGGATGAACTGTGAGGGATGAGTGGTAAAAAGAAAACAATGAGGATTCCTCTAGACTCCTCTGTACCTAGGGTCTCGCTGCCCGGCCATGTCTCTGTAGTGACAGCTTGTGTTGGTGTAGGTGTGAGTCTGTGTGTCTGTGTGTCTGCATGGCTGTGTGTGTTTATGTGAATGTGTGAATGAACGTATATATATTTGTGTGTGTCTCTGTGCATGACTGTGGGAGGGTTGGGTTCTTTTAACTTTCTTCTCCTGATTTTATTTGATGTTTCTCTTCTTCTGTACATCTCTGTGAGGCACTTTGCCATACTTTTCTGTATGGAAAGCGCCATATAAATAAAGGTTGATTTGATTTGATTTGATTTGATTTGTGTAGGCTGTAACTTCATCCTTTTAAAAAAATTTGAATTTGTTTGGATCCATTTAGCTAGTTTTGAATAGTTTTATAGGATGGTTAAATACATGGATTTCGAGTGTATATATCAGTATTTTCTAACATAATAACCTATAGTAAGGTTGCATATCATCACCCACTTAAAATAATGGAATAAGTCAAACATAAAAAAACTGAACCAAATATAGAGTATATGATATTTATTCACCATTTCACACAAAAAAGGTTATGACAATAGATGGCTATTGACAAATAATGCTGTCAGTCAATTATGCAACTTTGAACCGGAGTTGGACCAAATTACCTCTGGAATAAGTGACTAAGGCAAAACAGTGTACTCCCCACTGCTGTGACAGACCATGGGGAATCACTGACCAATAGGGAACAAGTCCTGCATAATAGCAATAACTTCACTAACTAGGTAGAATGTCTTTCTTTCTGAAGCGGACGCCATCTTTAAAAGCTTATAAAATTGCCCAAGTCAATGGGGCGACAGTAGCTCAGTTCATAGGTGACTTGGCTGGGAACTGGAGGGTCGTCGGTTTGAGTCCCTGTGTCCATGAATGGAGTGTGGACTGGTGGCTGGAGAGGTGCCAGTTCATCTCCTGGGAAAAGCCGAGGTGCTGTTGAGCAAGGCACCAAACCCCCAACTGCTCGGGGCGCTAGTCACTGGCAGCCCCCTCGCTGTAACATCTCTCCGTTAATTGCATGTATATAGGTCCTGTCTGTGTGTATTTGTATGTGTGTGTATTTTGGGCTTTTGTGTGTGTAACATGAATAACGGTAATAGAGTGTAAAAATCGAATTTCCCCGTTGCTGGACTAATAAAGGAATTCTTCTTCTTCTTCTTCTTCACTCCGTCTTGTGACTAAAACGGCCAAATTCACACTCTTGACATAGGCCATTATACTAAAGGGGTGGGATCGCACAATCTGTTCAACTGAGGATGTAGGTGATTTCCCCAGAAGTGGCCAGCATCATGAAGAGCTGATGTAGGCAAAAAAAAATTGTCAAAAATGTGACATAGGCCATTATTTTAAGGGGGGGTGCCGATATATACTGCTCAAAAAAAAATTAAGGGAACACTTAAATCACAAATCAAATCTTGATGAACGAATTATTCGAGTTGAAAAATCTTTACTGATGTACATTCTGTAATTTGTTGAGAATAAAATTATGTAACAATGGTCATCAGGAACTAAAATCATCAACCCACCGAGGGCTGGATTCAAAATCCAGAAAAATTTAATTCTGAGGCTGATCCAAATTGCCTGAAGTTAAATATATAAAGCACTTGTGAAAGACGTGAAACACAAATAAAACAGTATTTAAAAGACAATCAGAAGGACAATGAAACTGAAGATAAATGGAAAGGGTAGCTTGTTGGACTGCAGCAACAGTCAGCTTCCACAAGGTGGCAATGTTTCTCAAAGAACATAGTAGAGCCCCAACAGAGTGTTTTGTATTGCATCCCCATCACTGTGACTTATTGTAGCATAAAAATCATGAGAAAACTTTGTCTTGTTTAGAAGAAGACTAAACCACCGTAATGGTTGTGCAACCCAGCAACGTTTTCACATCTTAAAGCCAGGACACTATGACAGAGATCAGACATTCCTGTCAGAAGTACAGTTAATATTGCTTAAATGCAGATTTTAATGCAATCGGTAGCTAGTGAAAGGCTAACACAATAAATCCATCAAATTAGTTTTATTCATTTAATTTTACTGTGTGTATAGACTGAACACTGCCTTTATTTTCTTAATGCCTCACTTGAGAAATAATAAAATCTATCTCATCATCCAGCCTTTTGTTTATGTCCCCTGCATGTGTCAGTGTGTTCATGCATGTATGCGACTGAGTCAAAATTAGAGAACAAATGATTAATACTTTTTTATTCTGAAATATAGTTGTTTTTTTTTGTTCAGAATTTGATAGAATATCCACTGTGGCTATACCTCTGCTGTACTAGCATGATTTTAACCAAGGCACTTCAACAAAAACCTTTATTTTGTAATAAAAAAGAAAAAAGTAGTGAGCTAAATTAGAGAACAGTAACCATTGTGTGAATTAGGGCTATATGATTCAAAAGTGAATAGGAAGTGTAGAGGCCCTTGTTGTGAATGACATCTGCGCCCACAGGACATCACTAGTTTCTCACACTGCTCTGGTTTGATCTTGGTCCATTCTTCTTGTAGTCTCATCCACAGTTCAGTAGCTGTAGTGTGTTTCTTAGACTTTGTTGCCGAGGATTTTCCAGAGATTATCTATGAGGTTTAGATCTGGACTCTGGCCATTTCATTGTTTCAATATTCTTAGCTCCAAAGAACTGCTTAACCTGGTTTGCAGTGTGATAGGGGACATTGTCTTGCATTAAAATTGCAGGGTGGTTGGGAGAGAATTGCAGTGGAGGTATTGTATGTTGCTGAAGGAGGTTCATACAAACATTTTCATTCACCCTGCCATGTAGCTGTACAAGAGGCCCATCTGCTGCTGCAGAAAACATCCCCCAAACCACAACACTTCTTCTTTACACACTTTGAGTTCAGTCTTCCTCAATCCTACGCCGAACATTATGTTTCCCATCAGACCCACACAACATGCTCCTCAGCAAAGGCAAGTCTAGCCTTTTTATTCCTTCTGCTGATGAGAGGTTTGGTCACTGCAGAGTGGGCTTTCGGTCCAGAAAGTCTTTAATGACGGAACACTGTGTGCCGAGACAGATCCGTTACCCTGTTCAACACTGAACTGGTGATCAACTCCAGCTGCAGTGTTGAACTAATTCCCCATTGAGGGTCTTCGCATAATCCTTTCCTCTCGTGCACTTGTTTTACGAGGACCTGTCTGTTTGAGGGACTTGAATGAATCTGAGTCATTGTCAAGTTTCAATATTCTTGAAATCACAGACGCCCAACCTCTCTTACAATGGCTAGGGGCATCCCTTTGGTCTTCATCTGTACAACCTGCTGTGGCAGGGTTTCAGTCACCTTAGAGCAGCTCGCCATCTTGTAGTAAGTAACTAACCAGGAGAGCTGCCAGATAAATAGGCTGTGTCCAACCATTAAGTAAATTGTCACCAGGTGTCAGATTTACACCAATAACTGGGAGGTATCTGAAAGTGTTCTCTAATTTTGCTCACTGCTTTTTTTCACAAAATAAAGGTTTTTGTTGAAGTGCCCTGGTTATTTAAAGAACATGTTAGTACAGCAGAGGTATAGCCACAGCGTATATGCTATCAAATTCTGAACAATAATAAATTATTTCAGAATAAATCAAGTATTAATAACTAACTCTTATTTTGATCTCCAGTGTATATATTTTAAAGATAAGCCCTGTTTAGAGTATTTCTCCCCCTTTTGAGAAGGGACCATACCAACAAGGGACATGGGGGAATGACTCACACAGATGCACATTCAGAGACCACTCATCCTGGTTTGCAGAATGAGCCACTTGAGGCACTCGTGTGCAATATGATACATGGTTTGCTTAAACAATCACTCCACTTCCCGCAAACCCATAATTATATATAAACGTCCTATTATACATTATATAATTACATATCAGAGGCAACTGAGCAAGTACTGAATTGTGTGCAGTAATTTTTATTATCAAACAAAAGTCTATTTAAAAATGAAAATCACACTCATCGTTAAACTCCAAAATACAGAGATGATATCTAGAAAAAGCTTTTTGGTCGACCGCAGCAGTGTGATTCACCCTGCTCTCGTTTTTCCCCCTCCCTCTCTGCTATCTTTCTTTCTCTGTCTGTGTGTATGTGTCACATCCTGACACCTGTGTGTAGGTGTGGACCAGGGCACAGGTGCAGGTGCAACCTCTCAGGGCCTATTTTAGTATTGGGACAGATATTTTTTGCATGTGTCTGCATGCAGCAGCCGTGTGTGTATGTGTGTATGTGTGTGTGTGTGTGAGTGTGTGTGTGTGTGTGTGTGTGTGTGTGTGTGTGTGTGTGTGTGTGTGTGTGTGTGTGTGTGTGTGTGTGTGTGTGTGTGTGTGTGTGTGTGTGTGTGTGTGTGTGTGTGTCAGAGCATGTGAAGCTGCGGCTTGCTTGATCGAACCGCGCTGAGTGGTATGTGGTTGGGCCAGCTAGCTGTTTTCCAGCAACCGCCTATATTTTCGCATGCTGTTGTGTTTTGTCAAGTGTGCAAGAGGAGATAACCTTTTAATAAAGCGATCTTCATATCCTCAGCTTTGAAGAGAGGGTGGCATGAAAGCTTGAATTGCACAGTGAAATCAGTTTTTCCACCATCTGCGATTGTCTTCTACAAGAAGATGCCTCAGTGAGCCACTGCATGATTCTGTTTATTTCTGCCACATTGCAGAGAGGGCGTTATCACAAACTGTGGTTATTATGAGTCCATTATATGTAGGAAGAGATTAGCTGTGGAATATTCCCACGTTTTATGCAGACACATTAAAATGACATTTAAGAGTAGCTGCATAAGTAAGTGTATGTTTTCTTTGTATTCCTTTGTAATAGATTAAAATGGGGGCATGGAAATGCATGGTACTCTCATATACGCATCCATACACAAACACAGTGAGGCAGGGCAGGACAGGAACCAGGCTGTGTGTGCCCTTCAGACAGAGCCTATTGTCTGCAGATGGGCCTTTAATGGCCCCACAGCTGGCCACAAAGAGCATACCGCTCCAGCTCGCCGCTATGCCTCTTACTGGCCTATACTCAGTCACCCTGAAGAGAGGAGGCAGCGCACAGGCATACCAACACCACTGAGTACATGCATTTTATATCTTATTCTATTCTATCCTCACAAGCATGCATTTTCCTTCAAACTCGTCAAATTCTTTCCGCTTTAATAAAGAAAAATCCGCGTCCAAACCATTTGAAGAAAAGGATGGGTTTTGAGATAAATGTGTGGTACTGTGGAAGAGTGGGCTGAAATGGAGAGAGAGGTGCGGGTTGTTTATCAGAAGTACTCTGCACTCTAACCCACACACGCACGCACGCACGCACGCACGCACACACACACACACACACACACACACACACACACACACACACACACACAAACACATAAACTAACGTCCCAACCACTACCTCTAACTCAGTCCTGTACTAGTAACTGTACTAATGCAAAAGACAGCACCCACGCAAAAGAAACAAACACACCAAGAAGACACCTTGCAGAGATGTGCACCCACACAAATTTCTTGCACTCTGATACGCTCACTATTGTTTCCTCCTTTCATGGCTTTTCATTTATCTACCCCTTGACAGCTTTAATAGATCTTACCATATGTATATAAAATACCGTGTATGTATACATCATTGAAAATAGCATGTTTTATACCATTTCCTCTTTAGCTGCTATGCCGCTTAATAGTTTGTTTCTTAAGACATCAACGTGGCATTGTTTACTGAGCTGTATAAATAGAACAATAGCAGAGACGGGTGTATTCTGGTGCTGTCCTACCAGCTGGAGAATTGTTCTGACTTGTTGTCCTGTTCCTCACATAATTACTTTCCTAGATTTCAGAGGTAGTAGGCACACAGTTGGATATGTGTGTGGGTGTGTGTATCTTCTGTTTGTGCGATAGCAGAGGAGGAAACAGAGCTGGCTTTTCTATATGGCCTGTACATTTCTCTCATGAAGATATGAGAGTTGTGTGCAGGGTTTTTGCAGATGCCAGATGTGTTTGCATCCCCTCCCTTGCTCTCCTTTTCCCCTCCCTCTGGTTCCTGCATGGGCGCAGGGTCTCAATCAGAGCATCAGGGCTCCAGGAACCAGAGCACAGCAGTCTCTCTGTGCTGCCCAGAGAAGTGCAGCCTTGTCTGGGTCGGTGCATCTGCAGCCTGGGGGCGAGCTGGGGGAAGAGGGTGAAACCTGGTGCTCTTGCATGCTGGTTTCGCTGGAGGTCTTCTCCGTCAACGCAGTCTGACCCCTTAACTCTGGGGGCAAGCTCTTTCCAAATACGGTAGATCTGCACAGATCAGGTTGATGGTGACACATGGAAACTTTTAGAAATATGTATCTTCAAACAGGTTGATTTGGTGCAGCAATGCACTCATTGAAAATAAAAACAAAGACAGGCAAGCTCACACATGCTCCCACATACCCAGGCATGCGTCCTTTCCCATAGAGAAGCCTGTTCCTCCTTTTCACTGAGAATAGCAATGGGTTAAGGGTGGGGGTGGAGGGCAGCATGTGCTGCAGGGGCCTAGTTGGTTTGCTAACTGGCCGACTGGCTTTCTGGCTGACGGCCCACACTGTGACAGTCTGCACCTGGGAGCCTGTGTGTTGTCAGCCATGCTAGCTAGCTCAAGCTACCACCACATGACACACAGGAAACACAGAAATAACTGCTTAGTGTCTTCAGCACAGTAACCACTTAACTGGGGGTGTGCTGCTGACAAGAAAGGGGTTGAGGAGAGGGGTTAAAGAAAGAAGACAGAGGAATACTGGCTGGAACGGGACACGTTGATAGCATTAGGGTGTAAGAATAGAAAACTGGAAAGGAAAGTGAAACACAAAGATGCTAACGCACCTGTGCAGTCCCATGTTAGAGCAAGACTCCACTGGCCTTGAGTCAGACACTGTTCATCTTAATCGTGCATTTACATATGCTGACAGATGCAGTATATCCGTTATTTTTATAATCAAGCCCTTATTGCACAACAATGAAAGAGTGACATTTTACAGCTGAGGCTCTGATGCAACAGTTAAATTTCCAACGCATGTCTGTCTTATCTTACTTTTCTGGCTTTATCTGCTGTCCATCTGCGCCATGAGTCATCTGAGCCTCACCTCGCACAGGTGCGCAAGTGGAGTCAAGTCTTAACACTGACAACAAGTCCTCGATTAGAGCTCTTCATAGGAAACTGTTGTGCAACATTTGGGCTTTCAGGTGGCGATGTGCTTTTGTGCCACCATTTCGATTATAGAGGACAGAAACAGGACACGCACATACTGTTTGTATTGCAACATGCACAAACCATGTTTTCTGTACCCCTAGCTCATTTCTACCAACAGTTTAGAATGAGTCTCGTTGTGTTCGGTTTTCCAAGTAAGAGCCAGCCTGAGAGGACGCATGATGGTTGTATTTTCCTTTTCTGACTGGATATATGTGTCTGTCTGTGTTCTATATGTGAAGGAAATGAGTAGATAGAGGGAAACAAAAAGAGAAGGGAGGAGAGATGCTGGCTGCACCAGGAGGAAGCTGGGTCTGATGCTTCTCCATGCAGCTGCTCCCAAACACCCACACTCTTCCTGTTGGAGTGTGTGTGTGTGTGTGTGTGTGTGTGTGTGTGTGTGTGTGTGTGTGTGTGTGTGTGTGTGTGTGTGTGTGTGTGTGTGTGTGTGTGTGTGTGTGTGTGTGTGTGTGTGTGTGTGTGTGTGTGTGTGTGTGTGTGTGTGTGTGTGTGTGCGCACGTGCATGCACTTTTTGTGTATAGGTTTAGTGTCATACTTCCACATAAGGAAAGAAGAAGCTAGTAGTATATTCTGAATAATCTTTACTCTTTTGACTTACTTTTTAATGATATACTCGTTTTAATTAACTATTTAAGTTCAGGCCACATTATGGCAATAGGCTTGTCCTTTTGTTAAGCATTTATGAAGAAAAATTAAACATGTTTTTAAACCCTGCGCTGTAGAGAGATCAGACATACGATCACACAGAAAACTGACTTAGTACAAAGAGTTCAGTGGTGCAGCTTGAAAGCTCTTGAAAAGTAGATGTTCAGGTATCCAACAGAAGACGCAATCTAAAATAGCTGATGTAGGTTTCTCCTGCCTGGCTGAGGCCCTGTGTCTTTTCAAAGAAACACTGGCCTCAAAAAACATCCGCTGGTGGAAACACTGGCCTGACAGTCAGTGAATGGAAAGGTTTGAGGTGAGAATGTGGCCACACTGAGGTGTCAGCAGGGTGTGCGTACTTGTGTGTGTGTGTGTGTGTCTAGTGTGTGCTGTATATGTATTTGTGTGTGTACGTATGTGGCGGCTTTTCTAAGTTTCCATCACAATGAAATGCAAAGGGTTTTTTCATTTGGTGCATCTTTTGTATCTGCTCAGGTTGACCTCTGACATGCTTGTCCTCCACAGATAGCACCACTACAGTTTTAGCTTAACCCCCATTAGTATCATGTACAAGCTGTCAGCTGCATAACTTACACTTCATAGGCTCAAATTTAAATACTTTCTATTAAAAAGCAGTTGCAAAAATAGAAACATATCAAAAACATGACAACATCTTGAGCAAATGTATTTAGACTCAAATGTAAATTGTTTGACACATTTTGCCTACGTATTGTAATATTAACCAATAACAAACTAAAGACAGTTATGATTTAATTGGTTTTATCAGTGCTGTAATTTCTGCAAACAGGCCAATAGCAAACTGAAACTTTACAGAACAATAAAAAGTCAACAAACCTATTTGAACTAAACTAAACACATATTTGTTATTAAGATAGCAATGTGAGCTCAGCTGTTAGCTGTTGGATACGCTTTCCAGATATGTAGACCATAGCCAGCAAGTGTCAACTGATCAAATGTTGCCCAACTATTGAGTTATCAAATTGGATCGGGATACTGTGATGATATCTTTGTATTTGTTCTTCAAATGTGAGTGCTGCTGGTGCTGGGTACTGAGGCAGGATACAGTACATCTGCTTCACGCTCCATAATGATGGGGGAACAGCACGTGTTCAGCACCAAAACTGTGTGATAGACTATTACATTACAGTGGTGCCAGTTCAAAGAGGATTGCTATTATTGAAGGAAATTAGAGTTTTTGGCAAATTATAGAACAGGATTTGCTCCAAAATGTTAATTCCTGAGTCGGAAAGTAAGCCGGTTTCAAAAAGACTTTAAGGTGACGTAAGTGAAATTAATGTCGAGGAAGGGTAATAGTTAATATA
>NC_139837.1:12587741-12752670 GCF_963691815.1 Echiichthys vipera
CACACCATGCACACACATTTATTAAAGTCATCATCAACACTGTTGCAACTCCTGAGCCTTTGCTCCAGATGGGCAAAGGAAGCAGAGAGCGTCTTTCTGCATGTAGAGGCAGTTTGGTGGAAGTAAAATGCTGGACAAACAGACAGTCACACACACACACACACACACACTGATCCTCCATCAGCATGTGAGTGAGAGTTGTGGTCATCTGATAAGAAGCCAGGCAGGTCAACATCAAAAAAAGAATATAAGCAGATGATTTCCAGAACTTTTTGGAGATGAAATAAAAATCTTACTCATACAGGTGAAAAGTTAAATTATTACGAAATAAAAATGCACCATTGTTCAATTCACCACAGTCTGCTTCACCCTTACTTGATGTGATATGAGCAGTAGCTTACGGTAGCTAATGTTAGCAAACATTTGATATAGCTTTAGCCTGACAATAGCTGACTTTTATTTTACTTGTGCTACTGTTTTGGCATTTAACATTCTCTTTTAATCTAGTCTCATTTTAACTAGTGTGCAAGTTCTGAAGAACTGTATGAACTTCTAACTGTGGCCTTATTCTGTGTTTCCTAATTCTCACAGGAAATCCAGAATAGCTGCTTCTTAATAATATTCATGAGATGATGGGTCACAGCAGGTGAAAAGAAACAAGTCTTAATTGCCTAGAAGTGACTGGACTAATGCATTACGCATCGGTGTGCTGGTTAAGTGTTCTAATTACAGCAAAGTGGATTTAGTAGCTATTTAAAAATTCCCAATTGTGACATAAAGCGACCTTTTGAATAGAATAGAATACAATTGGTGTATGCGTGTGAGCCCAGAGTTATTGGTGTTTCTTCATGTGGCTGTCAAGATAATGTGGACAGTCTATTTTGAGAGAGACAAGTATATGAAATTGAGTTACAGAGGATTTGCGGGCTTTTATATGAGGAAAACAGCCAAGACATCAAGGGGGGGAAAGTTCCCTGAGAGCTGTCTTGAGATCTGTGTGAACATTTTCATGTGGGTTTTCTAGCTTCTATGTTGTGACAAGGACTTATTAACACTTGCCAGGTCCATTTTATATATTTCTATGTGTGTGTATGGTAAGCTAGAGTTTGTTTAATGGCAAACAGCAACCAATTCCAAACCTCGTTTTCCCTCACGGACAACAGCCAGGCAATCATGTTTTTGTCTAATTAAATAGAATCAACATGTTTCATTAGTTTTCTAATGGCAACAAACGTTGCACTCTTTTCCCAGAACGTAAAGCAATAACAACTCACATCGTTCCTCCACAGCTTCCTTGTTGTTCAGTTTGTTATTTGTACCTCAAATTACCTGCTTATCAGCACATTAAGATATGCTAAGTAACATGCATGGTCAACGATGCGCATTGGTGACCCCTGAGTTCAATTAGCCCCGGCATGCAGCCTAATTTCACAGTGTGACCCCTGCTGCTGCACACACACACACACACCCACACACACCCACACACACACACACACACACTCACACTCACGCGGTACAACTCCCTTAAATGTCTATCTGTGTCCGCCGGTGATCAATGTGTGCTTTGAAGGGAAGAACCAGCGAGGGGAGGGGTCGAGGGAGGGGACCGGGTGAGCGAACGCAGGACCCGAATGGATGGCAGAGAGTTGGGGGGAAGAGGAGGAGGAGGAGGAGAAGAGATGCTATATGTGACAAGAGGTGAGGAAGGTATCCACAATGATGGATGGATGTTCACATACAGAGAGATAGCATCTTTAGAGGCTAGATGACCCCTGACCCAACCCATAAGCCCTTATGTGAAGACAACAACTTCAGCATTTTGTTTTGAAAGAGAGAGAGAGAGAGAGAGAGAGAGAGAGAGAGAGAGAGAGAGAGAGAGATCATGAGATGTGTAAGTGGAGAAGATACTGAACATTTGCAGAGAGAGACAAACAGCAACCTTTTGACTTTTCCTGGCCTAGGTTTGAAATGCCCTGGCAATAGCTATTGGGGATCCAAATAAATATACAAATACTTTTTTGAAGCACAATACAGTATATTTCTATAGAAAATAATGATGATGTTATTGGTATTCTGTTGTCAGGTTGTAGTGGGATAATGATTTGTTTTAGCTCATGTGCAGTCGATATGAACACATAAGCGCAAAGGCATAGTTTTCCTAATTGTTTAGTATTGAAACATATTTGTATTCACATAAACAGAGGT
This sequence comes from Echiichthys vipera, assembly GCF_963691815.1. Lineage (NCBI taxonomy): Eukaryota > Metazoa > Chordata > Actinopteri > Perciformes > Trachinidae > Echiichthys > Echiichthys vipera. The sequence continues at coordinate 12,589,947 of NC_139837.1, forward strand.
GGTAAAAGTAAGAAACTGTGTGAAGGTACAGGAGCCAAATGGATCCAACAAAACACAACAATATCAGGTAATGTAAGCTTGAGGGGAGGAGAGGAGGTGGAGGAGGTATGGGGAAGCCCTCTGCCCTCTCTGACTCCAGCCAGTCTACTTCAACATCTGGAGCTCACATCAGTTGTCCTCAGAGACTGGCACTGCTGGAGAGAGGGCTGAGAGGAGAGACAGAGAAAATAAAAAAGAGGAGGAGAACGGTGTAGAGGAAACGAGGTGAGAGAAAGCTATAAATGAGATGAGAAAGGTAAAAAGAAAAAAAGAGGGAAACGATCAGTGCAGTCGAATAGAGCTGAGCATCTGTGTTTGCGGTAAGGTGTGCGTGTGCTGATCATTTTCCAGTGATCATCTTCAATGCAGAGCAGAGAGAGCATGAACACTGGGTTGCTTCTGTGGCAGGAAACAACAACCTGTGATCTCTGCAATAACACTAATGGAGAACCTCACTCAGACAGAAAACATGGGTGTGTATGCATAAAAGCAAATGCCTGCTATGCGCGTGCATTTAAATACCTGGGGGGAGATGCCTTGCAAATTGTCAAAATTATAGTTATTCCAGAGACTATGTTAACCAGAGTATTGGCTAGGTTTTCTGTAAGTTAAATACATTAAATAAAGAGGTGCTTTTGCAGCAATTAAGACAAGAACCACAGACTTTCCTTTACAGAAAGCAAGTGAGACTTCCCTTAAATGTGCAAACTAAAGAGACAAGACGAACCCTAACCTTTTCACAACGTTTCATAACAGCTTTTCCAAACCAGAAAACACCATTCTGTTCTCAAATGTTGAGCTATACAGTATTTGGTTTAACTGCTGATTTAAAAGATCATCTGCTGTTGGAGCCTCATTCGCTGCTCAATTGTTTATTTTCTTGTGGCAGTAATAAATTCAAACCTGGGTATATTGTGCTCACACATTTTAGTGCCGTTTTTATCTATTTTGGTGCCAAATTAACAACACAGGGCAGTAAAGAATGTGCATGAATGTTAAGACAATCACAGGAAATACTTTGTGTAACCAACAGTTTGACACATGGTGGTGTTGAAATAATCCCCATGCATCTTGTTTTCCTAGTGGGTTAAAGAATTTATCAGAATTATTTTGAAATTTTGTTTAACCACAGTTTCTTTTAATTGGGTGCAAGAGACCTAGGCTACCTTCTGATGTCCGAACAGAGCAGACTTTTTAATGACATTGTGTAGCATGGGATCAAGGGAGTTGTTACTGTACTGTCAGCCACCATTGCAGCTAAAATCTATCTGATCTGACTCAAAAATGATGTTCATGGACTATGTTTTAAAGTTTTATTCACATTCATGTTTACTAACATGTATTCATATCATACCATTCTAATGAAATAGCCAGAAATACTTTCCTACAGAATCAGATGATTTGTGGTGGTAGCTGACGGTTAGCCAGCAGAATGGATCTGGTGTTAGATGATTCGTAACGTTAGCCGATGAAGTCATTTGCAAACAGCGAGCTGACATCAATCAGTTTACCAGCCAGAGAAGCCCCCAGACTCTTGGTGTAATAGTTTGAAGTTATCCACTCAAGACAGTATTTTGCAGGAGCGTACAAACAGGTTCCCTGGGTCCTATGTTCCCCTGGGTCCTATGTTCCCCTCTTTGATTGTGACCAGGGAAAAGGGTCCGATGTTCCCCTCTTTGATTGTGACCAGGGAAAAGGGTCCGATGTTCCCCTCTTTGATTGTGACCAGGGAAAAGGGTCCGATGTTCCCCTCTTTGATTGTGACCAGGGAAAATGGTCCGATGTTCCCCGGTCGTATTTTTTCCACAATCGGTGCCGTATTCCAGGGCAAATAGGCTTATGTAGACCCTAGCACTACCCCCTAACCCTGACCCTATTTTTCTATGGTGCTAACTAGCATTTCGCCCATGCAAGCTAACATTAGCTAGCTGATCATAGACCGCCTCCACTGCCCTCTGGAATAGCAAACTTTCTGGTGGTATTTGGAGATGGTACTGTCGCTAACTGAAGTCTAACGTCAAAGCTCTGTCTCGGAGCTGATGTTCGCTTCCTCCGCGGCAAAATCTCCCAGCAGAGGGAACGGACTGTCATTAGATGAGTCGACTACCCAAACAGCTATTGTAGCCAACGTCATGTTGCAAATTCTACTGTGTGCATGTTACACCGGACGTTAGAGCAACGAGAGCTGTTTAAAGGTTACATGACGCCACTGACAGGCGACAAAAGAACATGCTCCGTGTCGTTGAATAAAATCAGAGATTTCTCTGGGTTTGCATGTTGTTGGAAACATTTGGGATTATGAAAGTATACAATTAAATTCAATGTATAACATAGGTATAGTCAGTTTTAGAAATTTTGATATAGAAATGTTACATATTATACTTTTAAGTGTATTGCCACAATGGCCTGAATGCTGATCTCTGAGTAACATTTTTCTTGAGAAGCAAATGTCACGTCCTGACTTGTGAGAATGATGTCTTAACTGACTCAACTCACACTGGTAGCTAAGAGGAGATTTAACTGGGTCAGCAGTTGGGAAATCAGGTTGAAACCAAACTAACGCCTGCAAGAGGTGATGGTGTGTGTATGTGTGTGTGTGTCTGTGTGTGTGCGTGTGCAGGGGTGGGGGGTCACAGGGATGTTCTTGACTGTGTCATCTCCAGCAGCTGTTTCCCTCAAACCCTGCCTCGCCCCTTCTCCCCCTCCCACCCCATTGCCTCACAATGAAACCAATACAAAGGAACAGGAAGTGCCTCCCGTTAACTGGGGCCCAATCAAAGCCATCATTATTCCCGTGTCAGAATTTTTACAGGAAATAGCTTCTCAGAAAATATGCCAGCTGTGCAGGGAGTGTGGTATTATTGTCTTATATGCCTTGTCTGTTTTTTCTCTTTTTTTTCACTTATCAGTCACTTCTAACAAAAGGACACATAGACCCGTCGCGACCACGTGCGCGGCACACTGTCACTGCTGTGCGTTCACTAGGCAAGCCAGGCACTGTGTTCTCTGGGGCTGGGTGGTTTTTGTGCATGCTGTGAAAAGGGCTCCCCTGCTGTGCCTGCACCGGCTTATTTGGTTCCCATCCTGAACCGAGCAATTGTCTTTTTAAACCCGGTGTGAGAGGAGCTGAGCCCACAGATCACACAAATTCAAGAGCACATACATGATCGCACACACACACACACACACACACACACACACGGCTTTGCTGAAGCCGCATCTGTAAGAACGCTGCTCAGATTACAGCATAAACGGTGGGTTCAGGTGAAGCCTAACGTTTGCCAGATGCTGCGATAAAGTCACCAGGAGGTTAGCCTAACATTGGAGTGTTGTTGTTGGTTGGGGAGGGTGGAATCATCTGCCTCCCTAACAAGAGGGGAGCACACATTATCAGCATTATCTTAAATGAGCGTGAAACACAGCACGGATGCTTTTGGTTATCTGTGATATTTAAACAGCAGGGTTGAACTTAAATCGTGAGATTGATCGGTCTTGCAGCTGAAAAGAAATGTAGCTTCTCAGCTTATCTGATCTTTAGTTTGTCCTCTGTAATCTCTCTGAGGCCTTACAGACGTCTGGAGGACAATAATTAACTCAGTCACTCAACGCGTTGACACAGGTGAGCACTACTCGGGTTGTTAAACAGCCATTATACAGGCTGCTGTGAGGTGAATGAACACACACACACACACACACACACACACACACACACACACACATTTGATTGACCACTAACCTTGTCAAAGCTTGTCTGTCACGTTAGCTTGGAGCCTATTCAGTTTCAAAATGCCACTGTTGACTGTATTAACACTGATTAGATAAAGGTGCTGTCCCATCTGACCGAGTCCTACGCAGTCACCTCTGATGACGCTCAACATAAAGATGGAAAAAATATCTTTACACTCGTGCCTTTTGTGAATACAATGCACGTGATTTATATCAGTTTGACTCTAATTCTCACCTCTCATAATCTGGGCATTGTCAGGCCTATCTCTTGTTTTGGCCAAAGGAGCTGCTCTGCGTCCTTCACTGTGAAGCTTATCAGCAGTGTTTGAAGTGCTCGTCTTTATCTTAACTCACTGTGCTGAGGTCATCAGCCTGACACTTTGCTCTCTATCTCTGCCTTTGCTTTTTCTCTAAAATGTTTTTCTCACTAATAACCCCAAAGCTATCCTGCCATGCAAATCCTTTTTGGTATTATTTGCCCAGGTTTTGAGATGTCCAAATCTGAGAAGGTTTTTTGCAATGTTTTTGTCTTTAATTTGACAGTATGATGAGTGCGTACAGAGACAGTAAACAAAGAAAGAGGGGGATGACAAAAGTTCCTGCCTGGGAACGGTGTAGGTGTCTAAGTGGGCATTCATACTGCAAATAGCACTGCGATTAAAAAAAAATAAAAAAGTGGCTTTGTTGCTACAGGTACTAAGTGAGAAATTAAAATATGACCCAGGAGAGCCAGCTCGTATGAATATACTGTACATGTAATCATGAGTTCGTGAGAACTGGCTTCTACAGACCATCTTCCTCTTTTGACCATTCTGGGGAATTTCAGGAAGCAACATTTTTAGAAATCTTGAGTGGCTATGACCCTCCACTTTGGCCAGACTCTTAACTTAGTGGTGCAAGGATATTTTCAGTAAATTACAGAGTAGCCAGAGAATGCTAGCAGGAAGTGTCCATAAAACAATACACACAGGCCAGACATGGCTAAACAGATATAGGCATTTCCTGGTAGTGTGGCTCTCTTTAGGGGGCGACTCATGGTTACATCATTACTTTTATTCGTAGAAACAATACGTAGATTTTCAAGCATTTTTCCTTAGCGCTGTTGATAAGCAGCAACGACAGCGGTAACTGAGGTGCAGTGGGTCACTGAGTTGGAAGATGTGTCTCTTTAACTCTGGGTCATGGTGCCTAAAATGGTTCACAGACACAACAAACAGAATCTCCCACAGCGAAAGACGGACACACTGGACCATTACAACTTTGGTGACATGATGTGTTTCTGATCGTTTCATACACAAAACCCAATTAAGACTCACTTCATAATGCCCAGCTGAACATGGCAATGCAGAGCTGACCAGCTGACAGGGTCCATTTTCCCTGAGGCCTCATGTCCATCCCATGATGCTGTGCACGTCACGCTGCCACTTCTGTTGGAGAGGGTTTGTTAGTGTTCGGGAGGGGATGAGGGTTGTGGGGGGGTTGGACAGAAAACATATTGTAAGAGAATATAAATCACTCTAAATGGAGAAAGCACACAAGCAGACAAGTATATGAGTGCCAGACAGAGTGAGAGACAGTCCAGTAGCAAGGCCCTGGGTGTGTGTTGTGTTTGATTGGTTACGGAGCTCAGTAGTCTGTAAGAGCTTTTAATCAGGTCACAGAGAACCCAGACCTCTCTGCTCCCACTGTGCCCCCTCCGTCTGGAAGGCTCCGGCAGGGGTGACCAAGAGGGGCACCACTGACCCAGATTAGGAAAGGGTAAGGGTGTGTGTGTGTGTGTGTGTGTGTGTGTGTGTGTGTGTGTGTGTGTGTGTGTGTGTGTGTGTGTGTGTGTGTGTGTGTGAATCAGCTGTGTATCATGTCTCAGTCCCCACTGTTTCAATTCATTAGCAGCACAGGGAAGATACAAGAGAGATGAGGAGGGGTTGGCAAGTATATATGTGTGTTTTCATGCATGCATGCTTACGTACATCCATTTGTACATCCATTTTTACATGCCAGTGTGTGTGTGTGTGTGTGTGTGTGGGGGGGGGGGGGGCTACACAAAAGACAAAGTGATAAAAGAATACAGAGCCATGTGACAGAAGGAGAAAGTCACTGCTGCTGCACATCTTAGATGTCAGGGTCCCACTTGACCTAGAAACACATGACACGTACACAAGTACACACACACAGGTGCAGAGATACCCACCAGGGACCTAATGGCCCCTGTCTGTGCGTTTCTGTGAAGCCTGACCAGCTGAACCCCTGCAGCAGCAGAAGCCGCAGTCAGGCTCTTCTGCGTCTTTCTTTCTCTCAATCTCTCTCTTTCTTTTGCTGTCTGAGCGTCTTTTTTCCCTCTGTCACTCGCCCTCAAGTTTATCCTGCAGTCATTTTCCACCCAATGTTCTCTGTCTCAGCTTGTTTTCTTCCTTGGGCTTCCTGATCACCCATACAAATTTCCTGTTTGTATCTCTCAATCTTGCTCCCCCATTCCATGTCACAAAAAACACACGCATGAGCTTGAGTTGTGAGGGGTCTGCGAACAAAATGAAGAGTATTTTGCCATGACCAGCTGAGCCTGTCACGGACACTTACTATAACACCATTGTTATTGGTCAAAAATGTTGGGATTTATTTGCATTTCAGTCTTCTCCTTCCACCGCAACTTGCAAGCTTCTCATCTGTCTAGCCTGGGTGTCTTGACCAACCGATCAAGCTACAGTCCCAGTATTTAATTTTTGTCCCAGCATTATATTCAAGAGCAGTTCAGCAGCCAAAACATTTAAAGCATACTGGAGAATGAAATAAGAGCAAGAATGGATCTGGATCCAACACTCAAACCCTTTCTGCGTCTTTTTGTGCAGGCCATGCTCTGTGTGGGGTCCCAGACAGTCCATAATTAGAAGGTCATATTTCCAGTTCAAGTGAGTTTAAAGTGTATTTACCACAAATGTCCCACTTGCAAAACAAAAGTAAGAAACTACAATTACACAAGAGTATATTGTAATTATTATGGTCATCATCTGGTAGTCATCTGCAAATTGCTGCATAGGTCTTTATTTGGGTTAACGATTAAAGATGTAGCTCTACGCAGAGAGATCCCAAGACTGGATGTGGATCAGACTCATTCTTCCCTGCCAATGTGGAGACAACTTAGCAGACACTTTGTCTCTGTTCTGTCTGCAGGCACTTATATTCTGGTGTTTATTTGCTGGTTTTAAAAACAGAGGAATGGTTTTAGAAAAGGAGATTAGGGACTGCAGTGCTTCCATTAATGGTCATCCTGGGGAAGAAGTTCACTGTCAGCTCCAGAATGGCTGTAAATAATCATTCTGAGCCTGACCGCTTGATAATCTGCTGGGCAGCCTGAATACTGCTCTTCTAAATATGTCTGTTTATTAATCACACATTACCGTATAAAATTTAAATCCAAGTTGTTTGAGAGGAATGATGGAAGGTGTTTTGACTAATCAGCCTACACCAACTGGCACCAACCATGATCACCAAGTCTAGCCTTAACTATGCTTACAGAAGGCCAGATGTTTATCCTCATTGGATGGCTGCAGAATAAGCGGACTGTTCCAGTCAGGGACGTTGAAAACGACTAAACAATAGTGTGACCAACAGCTGGCAGCCTCTCCGCCTGCCCAGTCACACTGCATTACAGTCAGCTTGTTTTGGTGGCCATGGGCTTTATGGCCTTCTGTGGTTTGTGTGTGCCACCTGCAATACAGATGTATGGCCTCCATGTTTTTCTGTATGGACCAGTAAAATATTCACACCCAAGGACATAGGCAGGGTCACCTGACTACATGCTAATGACAACAGCAAAGTTCCCATAATGGGCAGCAGTGAAAAGTGTGGAACTATTGCATTGTGTTGCTTACTTCTGCTAGGTAGCCTATTATAGTTATAAAGGTGTGTTGTACCTCCTAACACCACAAATTTTGTATTTTGAACATCTACTTTGACAACTAATTTTGTTCACTCTAATGGATTTTTTAAGTTATTCATAGTCAGTGGCAAAACAAAGATACAGTAGCCCTATTCACATTTTTCTGTCCACATCCAAATCCACATTTAGGCACAGTTAAGACAGACAGTAGTTCACATTTGAGATTTTAAAAAAAGCATCTTAACTGAAGAATCAGACGATTTAGTATTCCACTTCCATAAAGTTGGTGGACTTGAGTTGAGAAAAGTTGTTTTAAGAATAAAGAAATCATGCTGCAGATGCCAAAATATTCTGATATTTACTCCTACAATTCCCATAATGCAACTATGTTTGTTATATGCTTCCTGTCTGGTAAGTACCCACACCTTTCAAACATTAGTTTGGTTATTTCTGCAGACTTGACAAAGCCTTTCCACAGCCACAGAGGACCTTATGCATCAGTTTTGACCGCCTCTGTAGTCCTCCTTGGGACAAGTGAATCGACATACTGTATGTGTCACAGGTGTCAACATGTTCAAAGATTTTGCTACAGAATTACTATTTTTTATCAAATGACATATAGATTGAGAAAAGGTTTGCAGTGGTAGTAAAAGCGTTCAGACTAAACCCATGTCCAGACTGCTTTTCTTTGTACTGTATCTGTGTTTGAATGCAATCACACCTGTATTTAGAACTGGCTCAACCTAGATACAGTTTATTTAGTGTCACCGAGTGTCAAAGACGTGCATGGTTCAATCCTGGTCTGCAGACTTTGCAGTGCTGCCTAAAAGCCACAATGGGCACATAGTGGGTGAGTGAATGAATCAATGAATGAAGTACGTGGGTACGTTTCTTTCCTAATACATTGAGTATCGTCTCTTTTAAAAAACAAGCAAGATTGTTATGCACAAGCTTGAACAACGGACTCAAACATAAATAACAAGTGACCAGTACAAATCAACAATGTGCATAAAATGTCATGTCACTGCTTGGGTCACTAGGGACAAAGCTCTGGATCTGTAGGCTGTTCAAAGCTGATGGAGAGGACTGTAGCGTCTTTGATGGAGGACGGAGGGAAAACAGGGAGCAGAGGAGGAGGAGGAGGAATCCTGCACCACACGCACTCCAGGGATACAAAGAATTAAGTTTCAGTGTGTTTCTTGCCACTTAATTATCCCCCCCACCCCCAAGATGGGCCTGCTCTAGTGGATGAAAAAGATACCCTTCTGTATAACACTGCCTCTCCACATGACAGTATGGTGGTTTCCCTCCCTCCTTCTGTCTCATCTCACAAGATGACCCTCTTTTCTCTCCACCCTGTTCTGGTGTTACTAGAAGTAGATAGAGACACTTTGTTTATGTTGAGAGAAAGGTACTTTGGGAGGTAAAGATAAGTGGAGGGGTGAGATTTACATGGAAACCCATTCAGTCACAGAAGTGGAACAGATGTTTTTGGTTTAACTGTTATTATGTTGGTTTATTTACTACCTGGGTATTTGGCTGTCAATAAGTGGATTGCAATTTAATTGCGAGAGAGAGAGAGAGAGAGAGAGAGAGAGAGAGAGAGAGAGAGAGAGAGAGAGAGAGAGAGAGAGAGAGAGAGTAGGCGCTGCTAATTATGCATGGCGATTGTTGATGGCTTGATTGTCTGCGTCCAGCTGCACGGAGGAGCGGGGAGAGGGAGAGGGAGGGCGGGGAGAGAGGCAGACTCACTGACGCCAGGCTCGGAATTCTCCCATCCATTGAAAGAGAGACCCGATTGTGTCCGGGGCCTTTCCGACAAGCACCTGATCCCTGCCCAGACACACTAGTGCGTGTGTGACAGAGATTGTGTGTGTGTGTGTGTGTGTGTGTGTGTGTGTGTGTGTGTGTGTGTGTGTGTGTGTGTGTGTGTGTGTGTGTGTGTGTGTGTGTGTGTGTGTGCATTTACGCACCATATAGCTCTGGAATCTGCAGACAAGCGCTGTCATGAGAGGAAAAAATACTTTGTTGGCATTTTTGATACCCCAGAAATACCGTCAAGTTCCTCGAAATAACTAATTCAGGGGTCGGTGCTTTCTGTGGATCATCAAAATCAAATACGTCTACTCCACATGGCATGTAATCCCCAAACGCCTAATCTAGTTTGCCCAAACCCAGTCAGACCCAGTTTGCTAAATCAGCAAAACAATTATGTTCCCACCAGACCTGGGAAATTTAGTGCATTATTTGTCCTCCCCTTGGCATATTTAAGAAAGATATTTAAGGTCAAAGTCTTGTTTGGATACTCTGCACCGCTCACACAATGTATCTCTGAAATAGCACTGGGCTGAAGTCCTGTCTCACGGTTCAATATTGTGGTTTACTCTGAAGTGAGGTCGCTGAGTGACTCGTCATATACAGGGTCAATGGTTGTGGAGAGGATAAGGGGGGAGGGGGGGGTGTGATTGCCAGGAGGAAGGCAGTGACTTGAACATCTGTTAAACCTCTGCATAATGGGAAAGATATCTCCAGCCTTGCGCATTTACGCACAAATGTTTCCGAAATGAATGCTCATCGTCTTGAAATAGTGTGTTATACTTGATCCGCTCTTTTTGTTGCATGGGACATAAAATAATGGGCAATTTTGCCAATATTATAGTAGTCTACAATTTATCCTAAAATACATGATTTAAACCCTCGGTTCTGGTGAGATGTCCACAGTGGTTGCAAAATGTCTGATGAACACATACACGCAACACCCTGGCACCCAGGGACCGTTGAGCAACGTTATCTAACTGCTGTACATAAACTGACAAAGCAAAGCAAGCTTTGGATTTGTCCTGGCTAAAATAATGATCGCATGTTGACTCCTCTCCCGTCACTTTTCATGAAGGGATTCGTCTCCAGGTCATGTTGGCGTATTCATCATTACACAATCATGGAGTATTTGGAAGGGTTTTCCTCTAACTTTCTCTGAGCACAACTGCAGAAGCGTAGGGAGGCGTAGAATAGAGCCATGTCCGTGAGTGACAGACCCGGTCATCCAATGGGATTTCTGAGCGCCTCTGCTTCTCTCCCCTCTGGTGGTGGATGGGGGAGGGCGGGCCGTCTGCCAAAGAGGGGAGTGAGCGTCGGGGTGAATGGATGACGTTGGGAGGCTGGCGCCAGCATGTCTGGGACTGGCGCGTTAGATCAACACAGCTGGGCCGGGATAGGACACACAGCTGGCTCAGGCCTGCATTCCTCCACAAAACAGGATTGTGAGAAAAGGGGAAAATAAGATCCAAATAGGAGCAGAACGGGACGTGCTTTGATGTAAACTAAAACGGAGCAACATTTGGAGTTAAAAAATAGTTTTGATAAAACTGTTTCACCCAAAAGAGGGTTTGGTGTTTACCAGAAAGTGAGTGCATGGATTAAGCGCACCCTTAATAGGCCTATTCTTTACTAGTTTGAATCATTGTTGTTTATATAGGTAAAGCCTACGTAATATGGCTTTAAGAGAAGGGTTATGAGCTACAAACACATATATAAATAGCCTAGAAACCAATATCCAATGATCGATCCTCAGGATAACATGTTTTTAGCAAGTTACTCATGTAGAAAACAGTCTGGCCTTCCATTGACCTTTTACCTATATTACCTATATTATATATTTTTGAATACAATCATTTGACTAAGTGTTTTCAAGGTCTTGACATCGTCAGACATGAAGGCAAACTTCATGAAGGATTTACAGTAATCACTAAAAATAGACCATAATTAGGCATATCTAAAATGGAACATTCTAAGGTTACAAGTAGATCTTTTATTTTTAATATTTGACAATTAATCATTATTCGTCTTTTATTCAAACTATACACTAGCAGTTTATAAAAGTGAAAGTGAGATAGAAACTGTAATCAAAACAGCCGTCTTTCCATACAGTAGGTTGCTACCATAGTTTGTTAGGCTTTTTCCACGGTTTACTTGGGATTCTCCAAAAAGTGTAATGAACCCCACTCTACAACATCTCTCTATCTATTTCACATAAATGCCACCTCCTGAAAGAGGTAACTAATTGATTGACAATTCCCTTTAGGCATCCCAGCCCTAATTTCCTCATTCTTTCCAACCCGTCCACAAGGTGATATCCGCCAATGGGAGAGGGCTTGCTCTTTACACTGGCCAATCAGAGCGCGGTGCGAGAGAGGGGGCGTCAGCGGGCGCGTAGTGTATAAAGACCTAACTGTACGTCGCTGTCAGAGCACTGTAGCTTTTCAGGACAGCGTTATAGGAACACCACAAGCGGAGGACAGGGGAAAAAACATCAGAAACTTATACTCGAACACCAAGCGGTTGTTGTTGTTTTTTGTTTCTGTTTTCATCATGAAAGCCATCAGTCCCGTCCGCTCGGTGAGGAGCTGCTACAAGGCCGTGTGCTGCATTTCGGAGCAGAGTCTCGCCATCAGCCGGAATAAACACTCGTGTCTGGAGGAGCCGCTGGGCGCCCTGTGCGACATGAACGACTGCTACTCCAAGCTGAAGGAGCTGGTGCCGAGCATCCCGCAGAACAAGTCGGTCAGCCAGGTGGAGATCCTGCAACACGTTATCGACTACATCTTCGACCTGCAGATCGCGCTGGAGGCGGAAGAAACAGCCACGCCGGAGATGGTTTTGTCAATAAAGGTGAGAAGGAGGGGGTGGAGATGCGGGGCTGCAGGGTGGACCGATGCTTGTCCTTCAACATCACCAGAGCACCACACACTAACGTTCACTAAAAGCAAGTCTGGTGTAGCTCTTTGCACTGTGCACTTATACGCATTGCTCTGCAAAAAAAAAAAAAAGACGAAATCCACGATCTGGATTTTGTAAAGTTTATTCCACTTGCAACACAATGTGCATCGCCTCCATGCATGGCGCTGAAATGAGAACAAATGTGATTGTGGTGTGCAGTACTTAGAATATTTTCTCTGATTTGTGATGGTGTGGCAAACACCCCGAACACACACACAGTTATTCATGTTTAGGCTTTATTCAATTTATTAGAATAAGAATATTGCCAACGTCTAACACTTGCTTCTTTTTTTTTGCTCCCCATTCAGACTGCGGACCTTGCTCGCAATTTCTCCAAAGAAGAAGGGCGGTTGTGCCATTAGGACGAGGATGACAGATCACGGTATGCATTTATCACGTATTAATCAGCCTTAATGTCAAGATAAGATGAATATGCTTGTAGGCCACTTAGGATTTACTAGTGTCTAATGTTTGATTTATAGCATGAAATAACTTCCAAATAAATCGTGTAGTCGCAGCGAGAATAGTGTAGGCATTGATGTGCTGGGAGATGAAGTTTCCCTTACCCTCCACATTCACCACGGTTTCCAATTAGACAGGCCAGTGAATGTGTAGCGGATTCATTGCTATCTGCCTGGGGTTAATGAAAGTTCCATGCTAGGCGCCAGTCTGTCTGCTCTCCTCTGCAGGGAGGGGAGGGGAGGGTGAGAGCGAGAGATCTGACTTCACTTTTCTTCCTTTCTCTCCATGCAGGTGCAGGGAAACACATGTCTCCACTTCACTCCGGGCAAGAGGACAAGAGGGGCAGAAAGGGTGGGATAGGTATTTGGAAGAGAAGGAGAAGAAGGAGGAGGAGGGAGGTGGAGGTTTAAAAGAAGAAAAGACAGAAAAAAGTGGACTGTTTCCTAGATGAGTGGGGATCAACAGTGGTGCATGAGCAAGAAAACAGAGACTCATTCTTTTGGCCCCTGGACAGACAAATCAACACACCAAAGCAGAAGCCAGGATTGGAAAATGAAAGCAATCGGGCTTTGTACGGCCATCTCCAAAAAAACCTGGGATCCCCTATAGGTAGAAGTAGAAACATTGGTACATTGTTGTTTAATTTTTCCTTGTTTGTGTTGTATTCCAAACAACTTTATGTGGGTTAAACTCCACACCCGACCTGAACCCTTTCTACACCAAGCCTCACATCATCTCACATAATTGTCCCCGCGTTATATCCCCCACCTAATCTGATTTCTAACGATCTGGAGACTGTTACATCTTCATATGAATGTGTACATTTCTGCTGTGGGTATGTAAGGTGTGAGTCAATTTGGATGTTGGTATTTTTTTCTGAATGGGAGTTTGGGTTTTCTTAGGTATAATCAGAACTCTATACTAGAGTTAATTGTAAATGTTTGTAGGGATTGTGTTATTTCTACAGACAATGTGCTGTGAGTTTCATAAACTCTTTACTATAAAGTTTGCTTTGTATGTATATGTATGTTCTTATGTAACGAAATAAAAAAAAAAGACGTGAAACAGTTTGGGCTTTATATTTATGAAATAAGGAATGAATGGGAAGGCTCGGCGCGTTTTTCAGGAAATAACGGTGATGCTGACACGACTTCTCGGCTTCGAGTGACAGTGAAATGCTGATACAACAGGATGTTTTCGGATGAATCTTGAGGTTGAGTGGTGAGAAATCAAACAAAGGGAGTTTCCTCTGAGTTCTTCTAATTTTCCAAAGAATGAGTTTCCACCAGTTTAAAGCAGATGAACTTCCTAAATAGTGTAAGACGAGAGGATGTTACGTGATCTTAAACCAACCATTCTGATCATTCATAAATCTAGAAAGCACTGAACATCAGCATGTGCAGGAATATGTTGCCTTGATCTTGAAGGCTGAAGCGCATCACCTAATGGGGCATTTATTAACTCTACCATTCAGAAAACTTTTAAAGCCCTTTACTTAAGTAATGATGTATTACTCACAGAAAGATCACAACTGCCTAATGATACTTGAGCAATTTTGTAAATGAATGCTACTGAACTTAGCTGCTCTCAAAAGCTGACCAAACTACTCCACCATGTGGGGTCATCTTGTGTTTCTGGGCATTTTATGTTGGCAAATATTACAATTGCCCCATCTAGATCATCAGCAACAATAAAGAATCATGTTATTTACAGTCTTACCAAACTTTTAAAAAAGAGACAATTAGCAAATTGTTCAATATGTTGAGGAGTTTAATTAGTTGACCTAGTTCTAACCTTCATACTGCTCATCGTGAGGTTGAGACTCCATCTAGTGGTGAAAATGTGTTATTGACTTAAAGTTTTCAAGCTACAGTATGTGGAGTACTTCAGACTTGCTGTAGAGAATATGTGAGCAATAAAGTGCGAACATAATTTCATATCTCTTTGCACCAAATAATTTGTGAACTTTAAAAAAAAATTGCTTAAGTAGTGTTACACTCTGGTCATTCTACACTTGTACATACAAGTACAGTGCCTATAGAAAGTCATAATACCCTTTTGAAATAGTCACTTGTTAATACATAAGAGATTTTTTTTCAAAATGTTTGAAATTTAATAAAATAGAAAAATTAGAATGAAGTGGAGAGTCCATTTAGAATAACCATTATAAACATTCACAGGTATAATCAATCACCTTCCAGATTACACACCAAGTTAATTGGCCTCCACCTAACATTAATTGTTGTGGCTTTGATTTTACTCCAGAATAAAATCATCTGTTCCTTGAGGATTCCACTCCTAGCAGTGTGTGGTAACACAAATAATTCACCACGGTGTGAAAGATGCTTTCAAAAGAGCTCCGGGATAAAGTTGTGGATAGGCACAAGTTAGGAGAAGGATATAAAAAGATTTCAAAGGCTTTAACTATCCCTGAGTAACATCCATAGTATTATCAAAAAGTGGAAGCCATATGGCACCGCCCAGACCTGGCCTAGATTGGGCCGCCCCTCCAAACTGGATGACAGGAAAAGGTTGATCAGGGAAGCTACCAAGAGGCCCATGGTGACCTTGAAGGAGTTACAAGTCTTAATGGCAGATGTCTGTGCTGCATGTGACAACAATTTCACAAGTTCTACATGTATGGCAGGGAGGCAAGAAGGAAGCCTCTTCTGAAAAAATGTCACACTGAGTCTCGTAAATACATATTGAAGATTCTGATGCCATGTGGCAAAGGGTTCTATGGTCAGATGAGACTCAAATCTAACTTTTTGGGCTGAACTCCAAGTACTGTGTTTGGCAGAAACCAAACACAGCACACCATCCACAACTGACCAAACCTACAGTGAAGCATTGGGGTTGGGAGCATTATGTTGTGGGCTTGTTTCTCTTCAGCAGGGACTGGGCAGTTGGTCAGGATTAAAGGGAACATGGATGCTGCCAAATACACCCAAATTCTTGAGGAAAACCTGCGGCCCTCTGTTAAACACTTGAAAATGGGCAGGTGGTTCACTTTCCAGCATGACACCGACCCAAAACCCATCGCCATAACAACAACACAGTGGCTAAAGGACAGGAAGGTGAATGTCCTAGAGTGGCCGAGTCAGAGCCCTGACCTGAATCCTGCAGAACATCTGTAGATGGACTTGAAGAGTGCAGTCCATCGCCGCTCACCACAGAGTTTGGCTGAACTCGAACAGTTCTGCAGAAAGAATGGGTAAATATTCCCCAATCTAGGTGCCATTTTTGATTAATTTTCAGAAATTTTGAAGAAAACAATTTTACTTGAATGTTGTAAGGCAAAATGTGTGAATCACGCTGGAAAAATATATTTTTTATGTCTTATCATTTCAGGCTGTAAGGCAAGGCAAGGCAAGGCATCTTTATTTATATAGCTCATTTCATACCAAGGCAACTCAATGTGTTTTACATAAAGACAAAACTTTTTTTTTTTTTAAACAGCATAGTAACAAAACAACAAAAAACACAGTTAAAAGCGGGAGCAACGAAGAATAAAAAAGTAGCGTAAAAAATAATTAAGTTTAAAGTTAGTAAAAAGAGCTCAGCTATAAGTACATGAAAAGAAAAATGTTTTGAACCTGGATTTAAAAGTGTTCACAGTTGGGGCTGATTTCAGATGTGCTGGTAGTCTGTTCAAGTTGTGTGCAGCATAACAACTAAATGCTGCTTCACCATGTCTAGTTTGAACTCTGTGCTCCACTATCTGACCTGAGTCAGTAGATCTCAGAGCTCTACTGGGTTTATACTCCACTAACATGTCATTCATGTATTCTGGACCAAACCATTCAGTGGCTTGTAAATCTGTAGCTGACTGGGAGCCAGTGTAAGGTCTTAAGAACTGGTTTGGGTTAAAACTTGAGCTCAAGTAAAACAAAAAAAGTGGCTATTTCAAAAGGGCATCATGACTTTCTATTGGCACTGTACCTGTACTTAATGCTCTTACGACAATGGACGGATTAATGAGCAGGCCTACTGGGCAGAGGTCCAGGGGCCAATTAGGGGCCCTGGCTCATAAAATCCTGCAGAAAAAAAACCACACAAAATGACCACAAAACGAGCAAAAATTACCACAAAGAGACAAAAAAATTGTATGCAAAAAAAAACCAAACCAAAATGGCTGAAAATAGAAACAAAACGACCACATAGAGACAAAGCTGATGACAGACACACAAAAATGTTAAAAATATATGTAAAGTGACGACAGAGAGAAACAAAATGACGATATAGAAATGTAATATGTTTAAAAATAAATGCAAATGATTCACAGGGATGCAAAACAATTACAAACACATAGAACATAATTAATGACCACAAAGAGAAACAAAATTACTATAAAACAACTAAAAGTAGACTCTCTGAATTTGGGTGTCTTAAACAGAGTGGGGGGCCTCTTACATGACTGTGCCAAGGGGCCCATGTCTCATAATCCGTCGATGCTTATAACCCATACATATTTATACTGCTATATTGTATATATAGTATCTCACCAGTGTATTGATTCTACACTACTTGCTGCACCATCTTGTATATAATTTAGCTTATTCCTTTCATATTTTACTCCTTACTGTTTATTATAGTATTTATTATTACCACTAATACATACATTACTCTGCACTTTACCGCTTTGAACACTTCTGGTTAGATACTAAACTGCATTTCGTTGTTTCAGTTTGTGTTCTCTGTGCAATTACAATGGAGTTGGATCTAATATGATCTAATTTCAGGGCGGTATATCAGGGGTTTTACTGGTTTGTGTTATACTGTAAGGTATGCATGTTATTTGTACCTCACCTTATATTGTCGACACCTCGTCGGGGAACAATATGAACACCTTATAACAAAAACAATCAATGAGCTAAAAAATGGCATAGATTACAATTGACACCTAACCGATTTGAACATAACTTAAAAAAAGACTGCATTGTGATGGACTACATTCTATTGTTCATTGTATGATATCTGCTTCATACATTGTTGTTTTTTGGATAAATAGCTGATTTGACCCTTTGTGTGTTTATATTTGAAAGAACCAGTAAACCAGAAAAAATGGGCAGGTCCCAGTCCACACCACAAGATGGGGGTGTTGGATGAGAAAGCAACAACTTGCATCCTCCTGACATCCCAGGAATGTAAGTACTCTAAACACAAGATGAGCTTGTTGCTTTGGTTGTCAAAATGAACTTCTTCCACGGGTCAAGGGCTTTGACATAGAAATGCAACCCTTTGACCTTGTAACAAATCCAGAATGGTTTGAGACAAGACAGATATTATTGAGCATAAAGTGGGAAACAAAGCAACTCAGGCCTAATTTAATCCATGTAGCTCATCAGTGACATGAACTATAAGAAACTCTGAACCAGTGCATCAAATGTCATGAGCAAGTTTTTGGCCTATCTCACACAAAAAGCCCCTCACTGCTGTGAAATGTAGATGTGACTGCACTTTTACGGTTTGTGTGACTCTGAGCCTCCAGTGTGAGGTATTTCGCACCATACTTCCAATGACTTTAAACACACATGATGTATTTACTTTGAACCATTTAAATTCCATATTAAGGGTTCAAAAAAACACATATCTCTATTTTCAGAAATTGTTTTTCAACTGGGGTTGGGTTGGTTGGTGAGATATCTCAATTTAAATTGTATTAAATCAATAATTCATCGTTTTTATTGTGCAATCAAAGGTCAAATCAATTAAATACATTGAAGAATGGCTTTGATCTTGTTTCTTTTTTTTCAAATTAATTTTTTCAGTTCAGGAAACAGTAGGCCCATTCAATGACAATTAATAGTTGAAGTCACAATAATAGCTTGGAATTGTGCTCTTTAAATGTCATGGTTATTATCAATCAGGTATTTTCATGTGTAGCCCGATGTATCTTGTGTTCTGCAGGCTAATCTTAAGAAGACAAGGGACGTGTTACCATAACATTTTATAAATATTTTACAATTTAGACCTCATTTTAAAGAAGGGATCACAAAATAATTCATAATTCAGTTCAGTTCTAGAGCTGTGGACAATGCAATACATCTGATGAGTCACTGCTTGTTGTAGTTTGGTACGAAAGAGGAAGGAGCAGAGGGTGGAGATGATTTCAGTTGCACTATGTGGAGTAACAATGACAAGTCCGTCAGTTAAGTCTCTAACATAATAAGTTTAATGTTGCAATATCATGTGATCTACAGTACAAAGCAAATGTCTCAACCACCAGACAAATATTAATTATCCTACTAATAAGCAAACAGTGTTTCCCCTCACCCTTGATCCTTTATATTTAAAGTAGTTTAGTGCTTGAGTGAATAAAGCCTAACTTATCTCGCATTCAGAACATTTTTAGATTTTGTGAATTGAAATGACGATGAGCTGTAGTTCAAATAAAGACATGACAATAGGGCTCGCTTTGGATGGGAGCCTGCTTTGCCTTGGCCAATGGGGGTCAAGTCATATGGCTTGGGTCTGCTCGCTGTGGATGGGGGAGGGGTTGTTTTCTTTCAATATCTCCTCTGAGCCAATAAGCAAGAGTGGTACTGAATGAATCCAATTATCATCTACTAACTATCCCCAGCAACACCTTGCACCAGGCCCCAACACACTTCATCAAGTGCATACGGGTTCTCATGTACACAATGAACACCCCTCCTTACTTACTGTAATTTATCCAGGGAAATAATTTGTATATGTCATTGCATATTATTTATATTTATCGAACATTTCCCTTAAATTTCAGCTGATGTGTCTCCAAAGTTGAATGAAATAGTTGCCCACTATTTATAAATGCACTGTATCTAATTGTTCCACTCCTTCAATACCCATTTTAATATCTTATAAGTGCACCTTTTAAGCCTGTGATTGTTCTCATTCATCCAGGTCATCGTTATCCCCAGTCCCAGCCTGGTCAGATGCATACATGAACTGATGAAGCCTCTTGGATGAGAGGTGAAACGTCTTCCTAGACAAACAACCAGTCCAGTTGCTTTTGACTGAAATTGCTTTGAGGATAAGTGCACCTTTTAAATATCAGAATGCATTTTTGTGTACGTCATTGCATTCAATTGGAAATTCTAAATAGTTCTTACATATATATGTAATTTCCATATTTCAAATATGATTTAAACGTAGTGTATATACTGTGTGATGAAATATATGGGTCAAATTGGTGGTGATCATGGCCTGCGATAACCACAGAAAGTGTAGTAACATAAAGAGATGATAACTCATTATTTGTCTGATTATATGGATTGGACACAGGCCCATTCAAAATAGTAAGTGGTCATTGTGCAACTCCAGCCTGGTAATGAAAGAACATTCTGTCCTGAAATTAGGCTACTGCCCCTTTAAGAGGACCAGCCCCATCCGCGAACAACTGTTTTATGCAAATATGACAAGCCGAGCGTGCCGTGAGCCAATCAGAGGCGAGTTATAACCGCGGGAGATCTGAATTTCGCGGGACGAAGTTTGGCGGTAAAAAAAAGCTGTTCTTTCCCAGTTCTTGTCCTGTTGTGTGGAGAGAGGAGCTCTGAGGCGGACGGACAGGAGCCACGCACCGGGTCGGATTCCACATCTGAGCGAGACACGGTGAAGCGTAAATCTCAAGGTGGAAACCTGACCTCAATGACACCTGGGAGCCTTCTGCTACTGGACTTTCATATACTGGATGTTTGAAGTTGATTATTTATTCAACCAGCAACTCAACAGAGCAAGTTTCCTCTGCACTTTGTTACCGGACAAAGGACAACAACCCGACTATTCTGCTGCGTTTACTGACGAATATAATTAGAAAACACGGCTGTTTAACGCATGCATTTAGCATTTTAATAGGCGGATTTCATCTGTATGAGTTGCTGTGTGGCTCTTTTGTTGTTATATTCACAGGGTGGAGTATATATACCGATACAAAAGCCTATAGAAGCAGCACCTCGCACACAATTACAGGGGACTGGGATTTACTGCAGAAGAGCATTGATCGGTGTGCTTATAGCCTCCAGCTTCAACAATCCACTTCAATTTAGTTTACTCAGGAAAAATGATGCGGGTGCCGAAAGGCGTCTCTCCGGCATCGGGTCGGCCAGTAGTGGGACTTCCTTGCCCTCAGCACAAGATGAAGGTTTTGTCCACCGGAGGAGTGAAGACCGAGTTCTTCAGCACCGGACTGTCCAGCCCGCCGATGAGCACGGTACCGGCCGGCTATTTCACCCAGATCTGCAACACCGCCGCGGCCGAACAAAGAGCGAACAGCCTGTATTCAACCCCCCACGGACCAGAGGCTAAACCCATCAGATCATCCTCCGGGCGACTGCCGGTAAAGAATCAAACACACACACACACACACACTGCAAACACAAGCCTATCTGCTACACAATACAACTACACATGCCTTACTAACTAAATACAAAGTCTGCCAGTACAGTAAGTTATGTGGGCGCAACAATTCTTGATTTCCATCGGTATGCGTGTGTGTAGCAGCTCTTGGGGGCACATTCAAATATGTTTTGACGTGATAAGCCACAGAGGAGCCACTGTGACTGCTGCTGGATGTGTGTGAGTGTGTGTGTCCCTTTGGCCTGCCATGTTAAGTTGTGTGACATCTTTTCCCCGCAGTCCAGCTGTAGCTAGACACAGCCAGACGGTGTGTGTGTTTGATGGTTTTGGTGAGGGGGGTTAGATGATAGTGTTTGCAGAGTGGGGGCCCCTGGCTTGTGAAAAAGGAAGGATGAGTGGCCTCCACAGTGGGAGATTTTACACAATCAAACAATGACCGGGCTGGTGGCAGACATTTATGCAAGCACAGCATTTTACTGTTCTTTTAACCAATTTGGGAACTTGAATCAACTCTAGTTTGGCCAAAAATGCCCCAGAGCCATTAGTAACACTCTATTTGCACAGCTTTTTTTTAAAGATCACACTCTTATAACAGCTGCTCCAACCGCACCTGTCATTGAGGCAATACAGGACCTGTGTAACCTGCTCCTACTACTGTAGGAAGGAGGTAGAGGTCAGAGGTCATAACTGGACAACTGGTGTGTTATCCTGAAATGAGGTGTGTAAGCTCAGGCCAAGAGAAACACTCACAAAACATTCTCAACCGCAGGGGGTTGTCAATGAAAGAGAGCAGTGTGCTTCATACTCCTGAAGGATTATTTGAAAAGCTTTATGCTCTGAGAGGATTGGATCACACTCGGCAACATGTTGGCGCTCCACACCTGCTAATGCTTGTTATACATGGTCTCTTCTTTCTAGCCAGCCCTTGCAGTCGTTTTTAGAGTTGGTGAATTGCAGTAAGGCTAAAGGGGTTAGGGGTTAGAGTGTGTGTACAGGGTCTCCAAATCTCATGTTGACCCCCCTGCCCTTGTAGCCTGTATTCACTAATGGGCCCTTCAAGAGGATTAGTGAGAAATAGGCTACCACCTGGCTTATTATCACATGCCAAGGTGAACCCAATTACAATCAAGTATGGATGTATGTATTCTTGGATTTGATTGCTTACTTAGAAATATGTTTTCCAACATTAAGACCAGTTCCTGTGACATATTTTGCCTATAACTGGTCCAGGGTAATATAGAGTGTCTCGGATGTGGGGTGATAGGGTTTACTACACATATACTGCTATGCAATCATCCCAAGATGCTGACATGGTGCTGATAGGGAGCCGCAGTGCTGAGGGTGTTTTCTCACTGATAATGGTGTTCATTCTTCCTCCCTGCCACACATATATATATATATAGTACATACTGTATGTGTTTGGTGTTTGTTGTGACTTAATTAAATTCTGTTTTTAAGTGACTTGAAGCAAAGCGAGTGCTCTTGGTTATTACATAGTGTGCACAGGAGATTTGCGCACAGAAAAAGAGCTGTGCACCTTTTTTAAAATTCACTGAGCAGGTTTCCAAAGTCCCAAAGTCCCAAGATTATGAAACATCCTCAGAACATTTCAGTAAATTTAGTAAGCTCTCAGTTCTCAAGGGGGGGAAAAGCACCTTAAGGTCAAACAAACAAATAACGCTATGTAGCAGTAGGTGATGAGCAGAAACTTGGATATTGTTCATGTCATAAAGAAACTGATTTTTATTTCTTCTAGTAATTGAATTTGTTTCCTTCCTTCAACACTGCCTGAAAAACTTCTAAGGTGATGATCTCACTGCTTCCCTTTTTATTCTTATGTTTCCTGTGAGAAGACATGCATTTTATCTTGAATACTAGTAGTCATTGCTCATTTCCAAGGGGTTTTCCAGTCTCATACAATATTTTGTCTGCTCCAAATCTCTTAGATACAGAGATTTAGATGGATTACAGTACAGTATCCAAATTGAGATGAGCTCCAGTTTTCAGCCTCAGAGCATCTCTGCTGCTGCTGGCATATACTAAAAATACATTTTCTTCTTTCCAGAACCTGTTAACAAATGGTGATATTATAGTTGTACATCACATAACAATTATTGCAAGAATGCCTTTTTTATCATTATGTCTAAAGGGAAAATAAATCAATAATTTCAATTCATCCCTGGCCTTGAAGATGGCATAAACTATAGTGCATCTTCTTTATGTGCTTGCTGACACGGCAGCTTTGTTGCATGTTAAGTCGTGGTTCTTATGTTTACAGGAAGTGTAGCTTCTTAATGTTAAGCTCGCTTCCTTCAACTTAAACAACACTAAAGTAACCACTGTCTTTTGAGGATGCTTGGCTCAGCATGAAAACCTGAATTCTTTTAAATACAAACAAATCTGTACAAGAGTCATCCATAACCAGACACTCCAAAGCTTACTCACTGGGCATGTGCTTTCCAAAAAAACAGAGAAGAAGTTAATGTTTGACTGAATGAAGTTAACTTAAGCTACAGAGATCTCGTCTTTACTTATTAAACGCGTTGACTATAGTAAAAGGCAGTGTATCTTCATTGTCGTGTGACTTTCAACCAGGGTGTGAAGGCTTTTGACAATGTGTCACTCTTGTTTCCTTTCGGATTGATAGTGATGTAAATGTGTTACAGGATTCAGGCCTACCTCCAAAGTCCACATCTACACACTAATACCAATCACTGACCACACAAGAGTTGTAGCACCGCTTTAGAAATAACACCTCATTCATTCTAGTCATGCACATGTCGATGTAAACAGGAAGCAGATTGTCTACTTTTGTGGGAGGTTGCTCAGTAGTAGGAAATACTACGTAGGAAGAACAGACAGACAAACAGACCTATCTGGACAGTTCCTCACTTTTCATTAGGAACCACAGCTTGAACAAATTTCCCACCAGACACGGTTTCTCCTGGCCCGAAAATCGCTGTAGTGCTGATAACGGTGGTGACCGGTAGTAGTGGTGAAGGCCCACTGTTGCCTCACGTTGCTTTTGTCTTGTCCAAAAACTGGCATTTGAAAACAATGCGACTACTATAGTCGACGGCTAATTAACACATACATTCTACACCTGCGTAGGAGGAAATTAATCTTCATACCATTTCCTCACCTCCATTTTTCGTGCAATCACTGAACTACCAATCAGAGTGATTTCTCTCACCTACAGGCTGCAGCGGCTTTGCGGCAAATTCACCAAGATGAATTGACCGATTAGGGCCGACTAGTGCCAAAGGTGTGGGACATCGATGTTAAACGACTGTGGGTTTTTACGTCATTGTTTCCGAAGGTCCCGTTTCCGCCCGTCCAGACTGAAACGCAACCCTGAAGGTTTCAAACTAAAATGGGGTCAGCAGGGTTTTTTAAGGTCTCCATTTGAGAAGTTCAGAAATGCCAGAGGAGTGTGGATGCCAATGTGTAAATGTAGCAAAAGTTTTGCATTTTACACAAATATTTTATTGTGGGTGTAGTGTATGACGGCTACTTTTGATCATATCTTGTGCTCAAAGCAAATAGATGAATGAGCTTGTCTGTTTCAGATGCAACAAGCCACATTCAGTGCAGCTAAACGGCAGTCTGGCTTCAAGATGCTTCTGCGTAATGTCCACAAAGAACAATGTCCCACTTATTCTGTGCTTATGTCACATGTGCGCTTTCACAAAATTTCATGGAATGTGAACAAGCATTGATATCAGCTTCATGAATAATTCTTTCGGTCTCTGTGGGAAATCAAACCTCTTTTTTTTTTCTTTTTTTTTATAACTTCCAGTGCCATCTTGACTCACCTTGTGGTTTCAGAGATTCTGCTTGGAGTCCCTCTGTGAGCCCCCACTGTCATGACACTCAGGTGTGACACTGGCCACATGGCCAACTGTATTCACCCGAACTCTCTCTGCTTCTCTTTTCCCTATCATTCACCTCGTTGTACCCCAGCCTCAGGCCAGCACTGGCCCACAATGTCCTCAATAGGGGGAGTTTTCCATTTCAAAGCAGCCTGACCCCCCACCCTCTCCTACACCAACCCAAATGGGCAGATCTTTTACCTCTTACGAGCCACGTTGACGACCTCCACAGTAGGCATTGTTTTGCTTATGTTTCTCCAAGGGTGTGGTTGTGAGTTATTGTGTACAGAGGAGTAGTTATTTGCAGGCATACTGTAACTTGCCCTCGGCGTGGATGGAATCTGTGTTCCATGCAGCTTGACAGACCAAGTTTCTTCATGCGACTTTGCCTTTTGCAATCAGCCAAAGAATGTCCAGCAAACAGAAGAAGCTACGTGCTGCGTTGCTTTGGGTGTAACTGGGCAGGCAAGTCTTGGAGATAAAGAGCTACTACTAGGAGTGTATTTGTCTCAGGCCTTTCCCATTTCCTCTCACAGCTATTAGCCTAAACAGTGGCTGGCTGAACAGTAACTACATGGGAACTAGTTATAAATTGAGGAACATGTGCTCACTGCATTAAAAGCAGTGCGCATAGCGTACAGTTCTGTCTAACGCGGATCCAAGAGATCACATTTAGTCTTTCAGGCGGATTTGTGTGTCTTGATATGCGTCTCAAGCAACATGCCTGTGTATGTTTGCGTAATATGGTTGACTCACCAGAGAAATCCATCATGCAAAAAAAGGGAGCACCCAAGCCCCCACCTTCACCCATACAGCTGCAGGGTAAAACGGTTGGTTTCACTCTTACAACATGTCATCGTGCCTGTGGCTGTGACTCTGAAATTATAGACCAATACGACTTTAAAATGTCGACTCTGTGCAGCTTGATCTGTTCATTTAGGTCATGGAAGTTGTGAAGCTGAGCCTTATTCTAATGGCAAGGCTGCCTTTTTTTTTATATAGTACTTGTACTGGAACTGAAAGATTTGGACAGTCCAGTAAAGCCAGACAGAACTTCTCTCTGTTTTAACTACAGCTGTCACTGCTTGTACACACTCCAACCAGTATCTAATTCCTCTCCGTGACCCCTGGTGTTTGGCAGCTTCTGTTGGGTCTCTGAGCGCACCAAAACACAGCTTTTAATCCCATGAATAAATGCCAACAGTCACCATTTTGCTCAGAGTAGCTGGTCACTACCCTGACCTTTCTATTTCTCTGTCCCACTGAAGTTACTGTATGGTTGCCTGTATGCAGTAGGATTAAAAGCTGCCCCGCCAGCAACGCATACACTTGCTGCGCTGCTCCAGATGTCGCCAGTCAACAGGTGGACATGTCAGAGAGCACACTGGGACAAAAGCTGCCTTCATTATCCTCACACAGGCGCATCCACACATGGTTAAGTCAATTCAGCTCTTTTTCTGTCTCTGAAAAAGCCAGTCGTCTAAACCTATTAGCTTAAGAACTACGATGACAAAAAGGGATTACTGTTGCCAAGTATTTGTGAAGGGAGACATGGAGGAAAGGCCAGTGTGTGAAACTTTAAAGAGCTGAAAGGATACAATCGTATAGATGACAGAGGTGAGGTCCTAACCAGATGCAGTAAATTACCCAGCAGCCCACACCTCATTAGCTCAGTCACCCGAGTGTTTTTCGTGGGTGCATTGTGTGACGAGGGGAATGAATGCATGCAGATTGTCTGCAAACGTTCTCGTCCTTCATGTTAACAATTGACTGGCGAGAATTCTGCATTTTGCACAAGTGGTCTATTTTCAAGACAGTTGGTCATTTCTCAATCATGTGGGGAAGGTTGCGGAGTTCGTGTGACCTTTCCCTTTGTCATGTTGGGCTGATGTAACTGATGACCAAAACTTGCGTTTATGCGCTCTAGATTGTAGCTGTGAGTCTTAAGTGTACGACACATTACAGTTCTAGTCACATAAGCATCTGTTTGTCTGTGTTTGTGTTTAGACGTGTGAGGAAAAGGGACGAAGGGAGGGTTGCTCGGGGGGAGGACAGGTCATCTGAGTTATTCCAGGGATTTCCTTGCATTTAGCAGGCAATGGGTTGAGAGACGATCACCCCCCATTCCACACACACACACACACACACACACACACACACACACACACACACACACACACACACACACACACACACACACACACACACACACACACACACACACACACACACACACACACACACACACACACACACACACACACGATCAGCCCCTCTTGAAGTTCTTGGGAAAGTGTGACGGGGGTGTTTTGTTGCTGCACTTGAGGGCTGTTGGCACATTTACGACACTTTTCAACAACCCCCCATTCAACACTTTTACCAGCATTGATGTCACTGTTTCGTGGATTGGCTGGATGTGCCTTACACAATTCATTTTGTGATTTAACTTGCCAAATAGGATGAAAGATTGCTGCCAGCATTTCATATATTCTTATGATGATAAAAAGATTAGGTCATAGTGAACACTGCGACCATAGGAAACACCCTCTTTGTTTTTTTTCACTAATAGACATCAATTCTTTCCTCTTTAGGCTAAAAGGAAGCTGGATCTAGAGGACCCTCTTTACATGCCAGAGTTCCGCACTCCAAAAGGCAAAGGCAGCATCGCAGCCAGGATACCAAGTCCAAGGAGTGAGTAAACCTACTAGTCTCAGGAAGATGGAGTTCTTTACAATGGTACAAGTTCAAAGGAGGTCGGATAGAGGAGGGGTTGAAGACAGAGCAGTTGTATGGGGGACATGGTTAGGGTAGCTTTAAAGATGGAGGGGGCCCAGCTCTTCGGAGCAGTCCAGGACAAGAGCAGCACAGGAGCCTCAGGATATAAAGTAGAGGCTAGTGTAATAAAACATTAACAGATTAAAAGAGATGGCTTGTTTTAGATGTAATTATTGCGCACACATGGTCAAAATGTGGGAGACGGGGCCAGTTCTGATCTCCACAGAGCAGACAGTAGCATCAGATAAAGAATTTGTCACTTGCAAATATCATGTACAATACTTTCAAAGATGTGCTTTGGGGTACTAGAGAGCTATCACTGTGGCGTGGTTTTGGCGGTGTTGTTTGCAATCAATGAATAGGATCATAAACACAGAATGAGTCATTCACACAGGAATTAAGGTAACTGACGCATTCATATGCTAATACCTTACACCATTTAAATTCGTGTGAGGAAACCTAGCTGTGGGAGACATCTGAAACTGTTTCAAAGTCCAGTGTCTTTGCTTTTGACTTACTTTGAAGTTTGCTTGCATTTTCTGCTAAATATCCACAAATCTTTGTCTGTTGGTCCTGCTTTTATTTCAAACGGTTCCCCTCTTCACATGCCTTTTATCTGTATCTCTGCTCTCAGCTCCAAAGTCCCCAGGTGAGCGGACACGATACGACACGTCTTTGGGCCTGCTGACCAAGAAATTTGTGGGTCTGATCGCGGAGTCTCCTGATGGAGTCCTTGACCTGAACTGGGCCACTGAGGTTCTGGAGGTCCAGAAGAGACGCATCTATGACATCACCAACGTCCTGGAGGGAGTCCAGCTCATCCGAAAGAAGTCAAAGAACAACATCCAGTGGCTGTAAGTCCCAACACAGAAGACATTTAATATAAGGAATGGCAATAGTCTTAATAGAAGGTAAATATGTGTAAAGGAAAGGTTTCAGAATGCAACCGCTTTGTGTTGTACCCTATTCTGCCCCAACTGTGAGAAAATGTAAGCAAAAAAAACCATGGCTTTGAAGTTTGTTTACTGTCCCAAAAAAATGTATATTTGGTACATTGATGATAGATTAAAGTTTAATTGTGTGCCATTTAATATTTTTTTATCCAAATCAATCCTAACCTCCATACTTTCAGGCCAAAAAGTGTGCAGAAATCATGTGATTTTGTTTGTAAGTGCACTTGGGCTTTGTAGGGCAGTATAGTCTAACAGGTTCAGAGGATGTACAGTGGACATCAGGGACAAGACGTTAGAGGGGGAAAAAAAGAGAGGAATGCATGGGTAATAAATTCAAAAGACATCCTCAGTGTAGCAGGTGACCCTCATTAAAAAGTCCTCCAACATTAAGATGTTTACCATTGATTCATTTGATGCTCTGTTTGAGCTCCAGACCCCAGGGTAGCGTCAGTTAAACTATGGGCAACACAAAATATGTGTGTGAGTAGTTGTTGACCACATGACCGGCCCTATAAACACGCCTCTTAGCAAAATCAGATACAGTGTATTTGCTTCTGTCAAACAGCCTAGACAAGCCTTTGATATTGTCCAAACCAACTGCCAAACATATTTACTCTTAACTGTAGAATATAAGTAGCAATGAGTTTCCCACAGATGTGAAAAGGGCTTTACACTGACCAGTGAAATAGAAAAATCTGTATGATGTAATGCATAGCAACACAAAACACTGCATTAAATACTACTCAACATTTCTAAAGGTTGTGTTGATTAAATATGCTGTTGTGTGTGACAGCCATGGTGACAGCTCAGCATATTTATTCCTGCTTACACTTAGTTTCATCTGCCTCCCAGTGGCTGTTACGGAGCATTGCAAGATATCCAGACAGCACTCAACCATGTAGGCTGCTTAGTGTCTATTGCAATGCGGGTCTTTGTTTTTGAGTTGTTGTGACCGCTTAAGTCTTTAATGCAATCAGATCATCACATATTTTGTGTATTTATCTCATAGAGTTGGAGATGTATTTGAGGGTGGTGCAGGAGGAGGAGAGAAGGCCTGCGCCCTGAGGAAAGAGCTGGGAGACCTGGAGAGGGTGGAGAAATCTCTGGACGAACTGATCCACTCCAGCACCGCACAGCTCAAACAACTCACAGAGTATGAAGATAATAAGAGATATCCTTTACTGTGTGTGTGTGTGTGTGTGTGTGTGTGTGTGTGTGTGTGTGTGTGTGTGTGTGTGTGTGTGTGTGTGTGTGTGTGTGTGTGTGTGTGTGTGTGTGTGTGTGTGTGTGTGTGTGTGTGTGTGTGTGTGTGTGTGTGTGTGTGTGTGTGTGTGTGTGTGTGTGTGTGTGTGTGTGTGTGTGTGTGTGTGTGTGTGTGTGTGTGTGTGTGTGTGTGTGTGTGTGTGTGTGTGTGTGTGTGTGTGTGTGTGTGTGTGTGTGTGTGTGTGTGTGTGTGTGTGTGTGTGTGTGTGTGTGTGTGTGACTTCTGTGTCTGGTTATGCATGCAAATATCCACGTAGTTTCTCCTTGACTATACACTACGTTGGGCTATGTGACATATCAGGACATCCGCTCCATCGGCAGTCTCCGAGACCAGACAGTCATTGCCGTCAAGGCTCCTGCTGACACCAAACTAGAGGTGCCTGACACGGCAGGGGTGAGAAAACCAGATTCTAAAACAAACATTCAATTATTGGTTAAAAAAAACTCTCCAAAAGACGAATAGAATACATGTAATAAAACTATGAGCAATGGATTTGTATTTTTTTTTGTCTAAAATCTTTTGGATGTGTCCCTTTTTTGTCTTTGCAGCATGGGTCATTACAGATTTATTTAAAGAGTAAGAATGGTCCCATCGAAGTCTACCTGTGTCCAGAGGAGGGTCTTGAAGATCCCAGCCCAGTTAAAAGTGCCATCACCCCTAAAAAGGAGTTCCCTCAACCCCTCGGCCCTCCAGCTGAAATTCCAATGGCACCGCCAAGCTACACCGTCAAAGAAGAGCCTGTTGAATGTAAGCTAGGCTTTCTGAAGGGGTTGTGTAAAGTACAGAAGGATTCTGACTCTATTCTCACACTGGGAGCTTATACTACCTTATTCTGATAACGAGTGGTGTGTGAGACCCTGGTTGCACCTATGGCAATTAACCTAGCTTAGCATGAAGACTGGAAGCAATATGATGTAGCTAGCTTGGCCCTGGTCCTGGCTATGGCCAAAGTGAAAAAAATACACTAACCAGCACAGCTAATGCTTTTTTTAAAAACTGGCCATTGTGAGTCTGACAATGTTGTAGGAGTGCAATCTCAAACTGGTGGACGACTCTTTTGGTGTTCAATAAATGTTAATGAGTGAGCTTTAGATTCATTGAAAGGTGTATTTTCTAACTGTTAAGTCTTTATGCTAAGCTAATTTCTCCTGGCTCTAGCTCCATACATTCTCTGCAGTTTCAAGTGCCACACAAGTAAACATAATATACAGATCAAAGGTTACTAAAACAATGACAAAAAATTAAAGCGGTAAATTGTTAAACTACTAAATGTGTGAATACAAATGTATGTAGTTGGGGGGGGCATATAAAAATAAATTAATAATAATTACAAATTCAAACACAGGAGAAGTGTCGGGCTAAAACGATGAACTTATGTTCTGTCCTTTTCTCAATTACAGCCAACATGTCTACAGCAGCTGAGGCCAGCTCCTCAGCGGCAGCCTCCACTTCCGTTCTGCTGGATGTCGAGCGTCTGCTTGGTCTGCCCCCGAGCCTGCTCCAGATCACAGAGGACCAGCTTCCTTGCACCTCTTTCGCCCCTGACCCCAACACCCCCTTTGTCAGTTTCTCTCCACCTTTGGACCACGACGATTACCTCTGGAGCCTGGAGGATGGAGAGGGAGTATCAGATTTCTTCGACACCTATGATCTTGGAGATCTGTTGAAGAGCTGAGGTGTAGATGAAGACGTGGGGAGGAAGTGTGGGGAAAATATTTAATTGAATGTCTTCGGTAGGAAATATTACACTATGAAGCCATCACTCTTTGTGTTTACCTGTTTTATTTCAATGATTCCAAAGGAGGAGTTACCCCCTTTATTTTCATTTTATTAAAATAAACAATTTGTACATAATAAATGATCGGACTAGGAGGTTGGATGAGGCTGAGACTGACACAGACGTGTACTCTCCAACCATAAGGAAACACTGTAAAAAGCAGTGACTGTTTTAGATTTTCTGTCACATTTTCGACTGTGCTAAAAAAAAAAAAAAATGTATTAACTCATCCAAACAAGGGAGTTATTATGAATATCACATCGCCAGTAACAAAATGTAATGCATTTAGGAAACGGGCGGTGTTTTCAGTGGGACAACTCAGGAACTTTTTTCTTCCTTGTTTCCAAAGTGTAAATGTTTTGTGCCACTCTTTGGCCCATAGGGGGCAGCCTTGTATTATGTCAGCTTTAACTGCCATGCAGCTTTACATGATTCAATCACTGGATGATAGTAAGCTAAAGCCATCGAGAACCACACACAAGGGTGGGTTTTTAGTCTATCTACCTTCAACCAAATTAAGCTGTGAACAATACCGGTCCTTGTAGATCCACAGGCATCTACAGCTTGAACACTTGTACTGTGTCTAATCGGATTTTGAGCTTGTGTTTTCTGCTTCTCGTTGCTTCTGTTTTATCAGGCTTGCTCTCTCCTGTCTTAGGCTTTATGTCGGGCCTTGACCCTGTTTGGTGCTTCGTTGTGGGCCTAAAATGTGAAAGGCAGCTTCTGACGCCCAAAAGTGGACCCAGATCTCGAGTTAATGACTGATAATGGGTGCTTTGTGAACACATACAATCTCTGACTGAGCAAGAGGATCACACTCAGTCTTGTTGGTTAGGCAGCTTTATTTCAAATCCAGGTGCTCCTCTATTGATAAGAGTTTGCCAATTTCAGTTTTGTATTTAGTAATGTTGTGAAAATTCTATTGTATTTCTAAGGAAATAACCCAAAATAAATGAAATTCTGCATCTGTGTTACAGGTGTGGTGAAGGGGGGGGGGGTTAATTGATGTAATTAAGGTTGAATTAGAGTAGCGAGTTGGTTTTCTTGTTCTGATGTGTCTGTTGATCGAGCAGAAACACAAACAAGGAATTTATACCGTCACTGTTGAAATTTCAAGACCCTTGAATGCTTTCCCATATGTGGCGGTGCATCCCTTTTAAATGTCAGACAAAGACATGCACCCGAGGTCACAGCAGCTGTGATTTTTATCTGTTAAAAGTTTGTTGTTTGAAGCGTTCTAGACATCTGAAAATTTGAATTTCACGCTGATGTGGGGTTGTTGTTTTTTTTTGGCTTTCTCCTCTACACTGCAGAGATAAGCTAACTGTCCTGTCCTAACAAAACTTGAAAATGTGTGTTTGTATGTGTGTATTTGACCGCTTGGGTAATGGGTGTCATGGTGTGTTTGTGTGTGAATTTTTACAATGTAGATTAGAGGATGTGAATTCAGAATTTGTAGGTTGTTTTTTGAGCATTATTTTTCTGGTATTTGTACATAATTTGTTTTGTATTTATACCTATTTTTTTAAGTTGATACCAGCCTTCTTTTATAGAAGGCGCAAATGTGTTCCTATGACATGCGGCACTTAATATTTTGTAATATTGTGTGGTCTGTTTGAAATTATTAAATACATACTGAAGCCATGGTTTACAATTGGAATTTTGTGCCGTTTTTTTATTTCACTCGCTTGTCTTGTCAGGAATCTGTAGTTCCTATTAAAATGTTTAATGTAGTTCTCCCCAGTACACCTTTGTTCAAGAGAACTGAAATGCATCTCATCTCCATGCATCATTGCTTTAAACTTCTTCCTCCAAGCCTCTGTAATGTATTACTTAATATGACCTGTGTCTTGCTTGAAAATTCACTTTTATTCACTATTTTATCTTCAAAATC
The DNA here is from genome assembly GCF_963691815.1 of Echiichthys vipera. NCBI lineage: Eukaryota > Metazoa > Chordata > Actinopteri > Perciformes > Trachinidae > Echiichthys > Echiichthys vipera. Next base: position 12,623,699 of record NC_139837.1, read on the forward strand.
TATTGTAGGAACGCGGATAGTCAAATCGAAATGTTGGAATATTTCTTGCCTAAAACCAGCAAGTGTATGGTCACTGAGGATAGGAACTTAATAAAAAGTGACATTCTCAGATGAGAGATAATGGGTCGACAGAGACCCATTCAGACAGGTAGACAAAAAACACCCATCATTCTTTGTGAGCTGGTTGTTGTGGAAACGAGCTCACAAAAGGGAGCGGACACCCAGGAGGTCAAAGTTCAGTGGGTCACTGGGGAATGGTGCTAATGATTTCTGGGGTGAAAGACACTTGCAAAGAGATAAATCACAAATTTGCACACAATGTGAAGGGGGAGGTACAATGCTCACTGGTTGATCATTGGGAATGAATGACCATCTAAGATTATAATTATGTCTTTTCCCAAATGCCATAGAAAAAGAAGCTTAACTTGTTAACTCGGTTCTTCCTGAAGTAATTTCATATAAAACCTAAAGTTAAGGGCTTATAGAACTACAACAAACAGTTTGTATGTAAGAAAGCCCTGAGAGGTAATTGAGATTTCTGTGGTTGCCCTAAACTGGAATGGTTTTGACTTGTCTGTTTACAGCTCTTAAACAGGGAAATTTTAAGCATAACAAAAGAAATGTGGAATGAACTATGTATCAAGTTTGGTCTATAGTTTTGTCTCCTGCGTTTATAACACAAGTGGAAAAGCAAGTTTTGCCAGGCTATTTTTTCTGTTTTTTTTTCATCTGAAAAGAAAACAAACATTTTGGGGAGTTGATCTTTCTTGGTCAGGCTCATTTTTCCCATTGTTGGTGTAACAAAACATTTTCATAGATGAGAAAAAAACAACTTACAAACAAATAATCTTGGCAACATTTTCTCTTCACCTGTTCTTCAGTTAGAAACACAGAAGGGAAAACAACTTAGATCACCAGAAAAAGTGCAGTTCAAGTGAGGAGCAAAAAAAAGCTGTTGAGCTTTTTTTAACCCTCACAAAGAAAGTCTGTCTCCACATGCAGCAATTTTCTGCAAACTCTTGTGCCTGTTCACTTCTGAACCAACATCAGGTGTCTATTAGTGCTACATGTCTATTAACAGATGTTGTGCACAACAGCTTGTGTGGTTAACAAGACGTGATAAACTGAAATGTCAGACGCCACGTACATATATGCATAGCCTTTGAACGTGTGGTGCACATGCTATCTAGCAGACCACCTCAGCTCTGTCTTTTTTTTTGTTGCTGTGACACCAAGGGTCTAAGGAAAATATTAGCTGAATGCTTAAATAGCTAAAAACTATTTAAAAAAATAACAAAACGTCTTTGTGTGCTAGCAAGTGACAGCTCGTAGGTGAGCAGCAACAACCTGAGGCTAAAATGTTGCATGTCATTATTTAGAGGCCGCAGCCACTGAAGGGGCACATAATGGGGATATTATTTTTAAGGAGTGTAAGCAGTTCAGTGACTTTGGTTATTGGTGTGTTTAAGGCCACACACAATGTTTTAAGAGCTACTGAAAGCCTTGAACGGACTCTGGCACAAAACATGGCTAGAGATGTTCGAACACTGTTGTATTTGACTGGAGTCATCGAGTAAAAAAATGTAAAAAAAAAAAATAAATTTACAAACGTATTTGTTCTCATACTTCCAAGTAAATGCCTCGAGTGAGGAGACTGTGACGTTGTTATTTTTTACTGGAATTATAATTATGAATCACAAACAAGTTTGACTACTTGTTAAAGAAAAGTTTTCAACCGTGACGACAATCATACTGGGGAGGGTGTCTGTCTGAAGGTGTGGTTATAGTATGCTGCCAGCTGCCATGCCACAGAGGACATGTATGACTGTTATGAGACCGATCATATTCAAGCAACTGAGTCAGGAATGATTGATGAATGTATTTTTTCAAAGCAGAAGGTGTCACAAAGTGTCGTAGCTCTTTTTGCGTCAGCGGTGTTCACCAGTACTTCTTCTTCACAGTGCAGTTGTGCAGGTTCTCGAATCAGAATCACTAAGGGCCCCGTTCAAAGACACATAATTTGCTTATTCCAGTGGGAATCTGTGGAACAATAAATCCCCCCCCCCTTTCTTTTTTTTCTTACTCCCTCCAATCCTCCCATTTTCAGTCATCCGTGTCGACCAGAAGAGGGGGTATTTTACGGTAAAGCCTGGGCCTCCTGGCTAGACAGGGGTAGTAAATTGATAGCAGGAATAGTGGAGCTGAGTCAACAAGCAGAGTGGAGATTTTTTTTTTTTTGAGGACCTTGTGCTGCAGCTCAACTGGGCTGCTGGGAAGCAGCAAGGAAATCCTGGCAGCCGCAGTCTTTACTGTAAGATGTCGCTACGACCTCTGTGCTGCTGCGTGTGTGCGTTGCAGATAGAAGAGGAGATGCATTTGGTGTACCTCACTTCCTCAAAATGAGAAACGGTGTGAAGAAAAAAGCGATAAGTTGGTTACCATCGTCGGGGGCAGGAGAGAGAGTGTTGTGGGGAAATGACTGATGAAGAGCTATGTGGTGTTTAGGAAGGAAAAGGGTGGAGACAAGGAGGGAAAACATTAAGTGAGTCACTCCAGTTTGTGTGCTCGGACAATGACATTTCTATCTATCTCTTTCTCCTTGCCTCTGTCATCCCACCTTTCTGTGCTGAACACCTCCCCCTCCCTCACTCCTTCCACCTTCCAAAACTATTTCTCTGTCCATTTCCCATTTCTTCTCTCCCCCCTCCCCTCCCTGTCCTTGGACTTGTGTTCTCCACAGTGCATTGCCTGAGCAGACCGGTTTGCTCGGTTTTACAAGGTCCCAGGCTGGATGGCTGGCAGACGCACAAAGGCTCTGCTTCTTTTACTAAGGGGCTGCAAAGAAACTGAAGGAGGGTATTGTTGGAACACAGCAAGCCTTTGCATTACATCAGCCCAGAAAGCAATGCAAAAGAAATGTGTGCATGCAAATTTAGCATGCAGACACATATGTTGCATGTATATTCCAACAATAAACACCTATAGTACATTTACCCATGTGAACTGTTTACATCCATCTGTACCTCTTTTTCTCTTTCCCTCACTGGCATTCTCTCACACACATGCGTGCAATAGAAACAATGAGTGAATGAGGCCCTGGTAAACTGGGTCAGCCGACCTATTTATGTGGCATTGTTTGGAGTGTGCCGCGTGCGCTCACTTCCTTACAAGAGTGTGCATTTTTCTTAATGATAGGTTAAAGAGAGTTTTCCAGCTCTAGTGCACATTTTGAATGGCACGTTGCCTTCATTTGTATGAGCAAACATGAGAGGTATTTGTTTGCTCTTCCAGTGATTTTCACTTTGTGCACGTGCCTGTGAGGAACAGCACATATATCAAATGCAGTGCATGTGCATTTTGGTGCATTTGAGTTGTCTGCTAAGCGAAGAGACTTGCAACACAAAAAGAAGTTTGTATGTCTTTGTGAATATAAACACAGCACCACTGTGAGCGCGCATGAGACACACCATCCATTCTGCACTATTCACTGAGACAGTAATAAGTTACAGAGAACAGAAAAAAAACTTTTACCACAAAGTGAGTCTGTTTTTTTTCCTTAGGGAACCTCAAGTTGCCTATAGAGCTGGGACAAATTGTCCCTTTATAGAGCTAATGTAGGCAAATATGTGGTTTTGTGGTAAAACGAAAGAGCCGCTGTATTTGATGCTGCTTCCTAAAATCTGCCATCTGCACTTCATAGTGTATTGTATCACCGCTCTCCTCGAGGCAAGGTTCAGTGATACACCTCTTTTTTCTTTGAGTTGACAGGTTTGACAATGCCAGGCACGCAGGAGTTATGTTCTATACACAACTCTTGGAGGTTTTCCCCCCACTTTTCTGATGCACTCTTGCCTCTATGTTCACTCTATCAGATGATTTCAGAAGGTTAGTGAGGAGGGACTTATAAAAAGCCTCCCTTGATGAAAGGATGAAAAGGAAGAAGAAGCCTTGGAGGGGGTTGCCAAGAGGGCGTTATACCTCCAGATTCTTGATTAAAGGGCAGAGTGCACAGCTGGGAAAGCACTGCTTGAAATGTGTGCAAATGGTTCCAAAAGCCCCATACACAACATAGTCATTTTTCATCAATTACATTTATTCTTTTTGAGTTATATATTTTTTTAGTTAGGCCTATACTTGATAAACTCTTAGTATGCATCTGCCTCAGTTAAACTAAAAGAACCATCACCTCATCCACTGAAATTCCTCCCCTTCAGTTTAGTCTGTGAATGAGGTATTATGCATATCCATGGCGACCACAGTGCAGACTCTCTGGAGTTTGCATAGAAATGAGAAGTAAGAATGAAAGAAACGCAGGCGAGGACACACACTCTCTTTTCTCCTCTCTCTTCTCCCTCTCTCTTTCTGCAGAGTGCCAGAAAGCACAAACATTCCCACGTGATGATGGAGTTTGCTCCCTCCCTCCCTCACTGGGCGGACAATAGCAGCGCTGGCGCACCTCCACGCGCACAGTCGCACACATTCGAGTGGAGCCTAGACTCAGTCAGGACACAGGTCCGCTTTTTAAGACAACTTTGTACCCCTCAAAACGCTTTTAAGTGTCCGTCACTCTGGGGAATACACTCTCTTTTTATTCGCTCTCATGCGCACAATGGAGTAACTTTCTTCAAATGGGAATTACATGCGCGCGTGAAACTTTGGCTCGCTTTTCTCCTCAGTGACTGTCAGACCCGTTTCGCTCGAAACATGCCGGAGCGAATAAGCATTTCGGAATTCGTGGTCCTGACAAACGAGGACTTGTCTTCGCCGGGGACTTCAAGTTTTCAATCCAAAATGAGCGACTGTCGGAACACAGTTTCAACCGTGGAGGAGGTGAGAGGGGAGGCTGGGAGGCGGTGCAGAGCAACGCGCACCTTTTTGTCTGTTGTTTACCTGTCCGGAGCTCTGACTCAAGAAGGGCCACTCACCTGTACACTAACGACCTGCTAGTTTACTTTTCCGGGGTGACAGCTTAAGGGGTTTTTACAGCATCGTAAAAACGAACAATTATGTCGTTAAAACAGTTTCGTTGAAGTCGTTCAGTGTTTTTTTTTTCCAGGTGAGCACATATATAAACATCAATACTTTGCCCCCGGGTTTTTGACAAAAATACTTAACTTCATTCCAAAAGCTGTAATAGCAGCCTAATGCTAATGGGATACATTCACAGAGGGGACAGGTGCATTGTGTTTTTTTACGAGCACAAAACTTTACATCTGTAAAGACATGCACATCTGTGGTGTGCTGATCTGGGGGGAGGGGGGGTTGACCTGGTGGCAGGGTCGTCACTGTGTTCCCAAGGTCCTCTTTGTGAAACATCAGTAAGGGTTATCTTCGCAGTTAAAAATGCAAAAGAATGAAGGGGGGGATGTTACAAGTGCAGTTTGAATGGTAAAAATCCATTCAGCCACTGAAGAGATATCAATTTTGAAAGTCAAGAAAACTCTCTGTCTGCAAAATTTGAGGGTGTAGGTTTCTGAATAAGAATCAGAAATACTTTTAAATTATTTTAGTTACAAAACTCCAGATATACAAACAACAAATATTATACAGACAGTTTAAAGAGTAGATTCAACATCACAAGGCTATAAGCTGTGGGTGGGTGATTTTAAGTGACCCAGAGAAACATTGACCCTTTGACCCAAAAGGGAAAAACAACTTGTTAGGAACATAAAACCCTTGAACATTCTCCTTAATGTGTCATTTTAAGAGGATATTGAGCTGGGGGACATACAGTACATGATCTACACTCCCACTTGAAAGTGCCTTTGTGTTTTTGCACCATTTTTTATAAAATTGGAGACCCTCAAACTGGCTATATGGCTTGGCACTGCTTGTCAAGTTCTGTTTGTGTTCGGTGTTGTGGTGATGTCTTCAGAAAAGAAAATGTTAGCACTTATGGTTCAGCAGAAAAGTAAAGGTTACATGAGGTAATGTAGCATACAGAGAGTTTACTTGGCCCTGTCTTCCGCCTCAAGGCAGTCAGACTGAGAAGGGACACAGTCAGACACACACAGGCACAGCAGACATGCCAGAAACAAGTGTGGCCCTTTGACAGAAGAAGGTACTGTTTTTGTGAGCGTGCACACACGTTTGTCTGTGCTTGCAAGCATTTCTGTGAAGGCCGGTCTGTGCATTGTGTTTGTTTGAACTGGTACTTTGGCCCAAGGCCTATTTGAGGTCTGTCTGTGTGCGCGTTTGTGTTTGTTTGAAATCTGTTCTCCCGAAGCTTCTCGTCGAAGGAGGAAACAGAGGGTGGCTGCCGTGAACTCTGCCATAAAACAAATAATCCAAGTGTGCGCACAAGACGATCCTTCCTCGTCTGTCTTCCTTGTGACATAACAGTATGTTTCACTGTTCTACTGTAACCCCCGATGGGTCTCTGTTTTCAGCTCACATCAGGTTGAATCACCATGGCTCTGCTGTTGCAAACTGAAAACTGGGGATATTTTTTCTAAAATAAGATATACACAATGTGGGAAGGTTATATAGTTACCTATGGGGTGATTTTAAAACAGTCCATAGTGCAGATATCCTGATATTTAACTGATATTAAATGGTAAAATCCAGTTGATACATCACCCAACAATACAATGAGCCTTAATAAGGGATGAGATTAAATAAAAAGGTCTTCATTGAGACTATCCTGGCTAAACAAAAAAGACTGTTGAGCAGTTAGAGACAGCAAAGACCAGGGTTTATAGAGAGTTTTACACAGCTGTCTGATCTATTTATCTTAGGATAATATCCTTATTTATGGTCATGACACACTGGGAAATACATAGCTGGAATATCTGCTCTAGGGAGGGACACGTTGGAATCCTACACATGTGAACACAGACAGACAGACAAACAGACAGAACTATAGATGTACACAGATGTAAATGCAACAGTCCCTTTATAAATATATCTATGGTTATGATGTTTAGTCTGCTCAGCAGGGACAAGCTTGATTAATAGCTAGGGTAATGTGTAGGCATGTGTGTGGTTTTCGGCGGCAGGCAGGGAGACAGAGACACCATTTACCCTGACACACTCAGCTGCTTGTTACTTATTACTCCTGATTAGAGGCAGCAATAAATGGAGAAAGACAGGGAGAAGGAATGGTTTCATTTTGACTAGCTGAAAAGCTATAATTGGCTTTATGTTATTTCCATAAATGTTTTCTCTCATGGTTAACGGGTTTAAAATTCAACTCTGTAGGTTTTCCTGCAGCTAAGTTTGTCATCATACCTAGTTACTGTGGTAAATAAGGATCAGATATCAGTTAGTCATACACTGCTGACAGCAGTCATGCACACACCCTGACAGCAGGTGAACACAACCTCGCATATGGGCACGAAAACGCTCTGTAAAAGTCACTGTTGTTCCTCAACATCAGTATGCTTACAGGTGGAGCTCATTACCCTCTCCAGACGGGGTTGTGTGTATTGTTCTTTGTCAATATGTCAGTTTATCAATGATTGTTCTGTCTGTTGGTGTGTCCGTGTGCCCTGATTTATTCAGAATAAATACCACAAATGCAACCTGTTTCGTTAACCTGCACCAACTTGTTTCCACTGTTTATGCCCCGTCTGCCAACCGACTTACCAAGCAGAGGAAACTGCAGCTGCAGCATCAGCGAGCAACTCCCATCTCCACTCTCCACTAAATCACTTTCCCATTCATTGTCTGCAGGGTCCCATTTACACAACACCAACGACGCCTTTTAATTAGTGAACTAACACTTAGGGAGTGGACTTAACTGAGAAGGACTGAGCCATGTAAACAACACCATCTAACGAGGCAGAGAGTCTCTGTCAAGTCTGCATTACTGGCTCATTAAAGCTATTTCTAGTGGCACGTAGGTGGAGTGCCACATGTCTATAACTCAGTGAAACAAGTGGCCTGTGTGAATAAACAGGACATAGTTTCAGATCTTTTAGGTTTAGAAGACTGATTGTCCAACTGTCCTGTCCTGTTTGCATTTTGCCTGTGAAAGTGTTCAACCGGAAAAGTGAAATACACTGACATCATTCAGGGTTATACATGAAGACGCAAGACGGGTGATTGTCTTGCTAGCAAGTGCTGACTCACCTGTTCGCCTTAGTCAGGCCGTGAGAAACTTAAGCATAACTAATCACACACACACACACACACACACACACACACACACACACACACACACACACACACAGCTACTGTACACCTTGATGCTAACGTCTATGAAAGAAAACCCTGAACCCCCAAGCCCCTAGGCAACATTGAATTTGGAGGCATTTTAAAGTGCAAACATCTTTATTGTATTCATGTATTCATTTGTCTCTCTACTTTATTGCAGTCTCTGGAGATGGACCTCACAACTCTACAGAGGATGAAGAAGATGATCAAGGCTATACACACGTCTGGACTCTGTAAGTATCATGGGCCACATCATGTAGTCTCATTCACACACAATACAACTCAACACAAGGCTCAATTACTGGCTTTTCCCAGAACTTTCAACCATTTTACATTGTCTTAATCAGGGGGTGGCGCTTGCTTAGCTCAGTAACTGTTATGATTTCATCTACAGCACTTGAGCATGAAAGTTCATTCTTGACCCTGGAAATGGTAGTTTGACAAAGCTATTTCATCTCAAGGTCTACTTACTAGCATTTCCAGGGCTTTCATCGGCACATGGACCATGTGACATTGACAGATTCACAAAAAACAGAGTATGTTAACCGTGAGTTTTTTCAAACTACTTATTTTGTAATATTGTTAAAAAGTTATAGCGTGTTAATACACTACTACAACACACATTTTCACGACTTACCAAATCCAGGAAGAAGCATGTCTGTCTCTACAAATAAAGCATCGTGTCGGCATCTAGTATTTAAGTGGAGGTCAACCTCTATTATGGCAGGATGAGCTGTTCAGTGCATAGGGGAGCCTCCCCATAATTCATTGTACGAGCGTTGAGATGACATCATGAAGCTCATGTGGGCAGTGGTGTTTATGAGTGAGGCCCCTTGTTATGAGTCCAGAGTGCGTGGGATGTTGGATGATTGTGTTTATATCCATACAGAGTGTATGGATTGTGGTGTATGCCTGTGTCGTCTGTGTTCAATCAAATGGTATGTGCGGTTTTGGCAACACACGGTGCTATGTAGTGAACTAACAGATCCACTGGGGCACTAAGTGAATGTTTTGTTTGTGCTTGTGTGTCACTGCAGTACATCACCATTACTCGCCACTGTTCTATTAGAAGTGAACATGCACGAGATGTGAGTTTTCACCTCAAAAATGTGCGGGAGAATTGAGAGCAACTGCACAACATATCCCAAAGTTGTTTTTCTGTGCCTGCTTCCCATTTCGAGGCTTCAACTCATAGTTTTTAGTAAATGTGAGTCATAGAGCCAACTGCCCAGAATTAGGCAACCAGATACGGTCAGCAGCAGTATGGGGAGCTGCAGGGAAATGCTCCGTGACTGTTCTCCAAATGTGTTCACTCTATGTCTTTATTTATTAGAAACAAATGGGTTAAGTTCCAGAAATATGACGATGAGAACCCCCACTCTTCTGTCATTATGTTGTTGCACCCCTTAATCAGTCCTGATGTTAAGCGACATTCTGACTCGCCATGCATTCAGACGCCCACCACTCCCCCATACTAGTCTCTTGGTCTGTTACTGTACATATATGTCAAACAAACACACACACACACACACACGGTGAGATGATCGTTTCTATCTATCTCTATATCCATAAACTGCCAAGTACTTTTCTGCCAAGATGCTGTGGCCTGTGCTCTGTGTGTGTTCTGGCAGGAAGGTGAAAGAGCTAAGTTTCTCTTTTGGTATCTGGTAGTTAAAGGTCATCTGTAAAGTCATCCTCTCAGCTCCTCTGTGACCCAGCGGGTTGTTGTTTGATAGATGCATGTATGTTGTTTATTATAATACGTAACTTTAAATAATGACCGCGCAGCCATAGCGGCACAGTTCTCCCGATCCCCTTCTTGATTTTGGCTCCTCCGTCTTGCTGCGTGTCTGCGTACTTGCTTCAATTTACAATGTTTCACTTTTGCTTTTCAGCCAGTTAGTACAGCTGTGTCAGTCTTTGTCCCACCTACAGTCATCTTACCATTTTATATTTGAGGTGGAAACTGGAGCAGAAGAGATTCATTTGCTAATACTCCTGTTTATTTTTTGTCTGTTAAGTCTGCTTTGGACACAGATATATGGGCCATATGTGCCTTTACTACTTACTTAAAGGTATAATATGTAGAAAGTATTGCCTACAGTTAGTCAACACACAGTATTCAGAAACGGCCCGACAACAAAGCAGTAAATCAGAGAATTAAATCTGTATTTTCTGTTAATTTTTTTTCGTTCAAATCACAAATTGACACACACGTCCGCACAATCCTGCTGAAAGGTGCCACATTGTAAAACAGACATGCCGCCTAGTTCCCTGTGTGTTGGTATGACAGAACAGAGGTTGGGAATCAGAGAGCTGCTCGCCCTGCACGCTGTTATTGGCTGGGGGTTAAAAATTACATGGGCATAAGTGATGATTGAGAGGCATTATTTTTTTTATTAGTTCATACATAACTAATGTCATTTTAGCCTTAATGTTGGGGTTTCCCAAAGTCAGCCGAGATGTTTGTATGATTGTGAACAGACATTTGATTGTAACTGTTTATCAGGCATTAATCTTAGTTGATTGCAAACAATTATTTCCATGGGGCTTGAATTGTATCTTGTGTTTGTTTCATGTCCTCATTTCATCCTCACTTTAAAATAGCTGTAGGGTAAAAGCTCACTTAGAGAAATGTAGACCAATGTGGTGCCAGTCAGAGCTCAGATTCTGTTCCATCAGCCTTAAATTCAACAAACTGAGAGCGCAGAGAGGTCGTGACCCTCGGGAAAGTGACCTCTAGGCCCCAGAGAATCATGGGTCTCTATATGTTTGCTTGTCTCCAGCTCCAGGATGGGTGAAAACCAGTACTAATTTATCCCACATGCTTGTCTTGTAAAACTACTCTCACTGAAATGGGGCAAGTCAATCTGCCGCCTTGAGATTTTCTGCACATGTTATTCAAGTCTGAGTCACAATTTGTGTGTGTGTGTGTGTGTGTGTGTGTGTGTGTGTGTGTGTGTGTGTGTGTGTGTGTGTGTGTGTGTGTGTGTGTGTGTGTGTGTGTGTGTGTGTGTGTGTGTGTGTGTGTGTGTGTGTGTGTGTGTGTGTGTGTGTGTGTGTGTGTGTGTGTGTGTGTGTGTGTGTGTGTGTGTGTGTGTGTGTGTGTGTGTGTGTGTGTGTGTGTGTGTGTTCAGCCCACGTGGACAACAAGGAGCAGTATGTTGAGGTACTGGAGAATCTGGGAAATAGCCACCTGACCCAGGACAACAACGAAGTCTCCACAGGGTTCCTCAACCTGGCTGTGTTCACAAGGGAGGTCACAGCCCTCTTCAAAAATCTGGTGAGTGTGCAGAGAAAAAGGGGGAAGGAAAAGGAGAGCCTTCCACAAATTAGCCGTCTTTACCAGAGAGTTCAAACCCCCATCACAAACTTAGAAGACTGAGGGAGCAGGAATGGAAATAAAGACTAAAATTTTGTTTGTTTATTTGAAACAGCAGCAGGTGAAATAAGCCCCAGATCTCTCCACATACTATGTTTGGTGTGCACCCGCATACATGCATGATTTCATGGAGGAAAGAGGTTTTCAACAGCTGCACCGCTCGCGCCTCTTGACTCTTAAATCCTAAGCAGTCCGGAACCCTCCCACTGATAGTTTCTATGGCGATGATAATTTATCCCAGACCTCCATGTGTGAGTCAACACACACAGTCTCACACACTCCCTCCGATGTGTCAATCACGACCTCACAGGGGAGACTGGGTCGTACAGATGTGAAGAGGAAGTGGGCCCAAAAGACTAACAGGAGGGTGATTTAAGGAGTTGTACTGCAAAATCAACCCGAGCGTGTCCCTTAATGACACATGTGTGATATCGCGGGCTAGTCCCAAGGTCCCACTGTTCATTCAGGCATGCAGACATTGATCCGTGTCACCTGTAAACGTGTTGACACTTTGGGAGTAGGTATTTTCCTGTGTCAGAACTCTATGTATTATCTATTAGTTACCTCAGCGTTTGAATGCCAACCAAAACAATCTTGCCAGTCTCTAGGTCTCTGTGTCAATATATAAAGGTCAGCTCTGCAGTCAGCTCACGGAAGTGGCTGGATATTGTTTTTAGTCCAGAGCACACTGCAGCTAATCCACCAGGAAACATGGAAATGATAAATCTCGACAGAGGTCAACTGGAGACTATCAATAATTAATACTGTAAAATACAACCTGATGGGGTTTTACTGGTTGTTTTGTGATTCATTTCCTCAAGATCCCATTAGACTCAGTGCAGTTCACAAACCGTAATAACTTTTTATTATTTATTTAATTGTGTCATGCTTCCCCTTGGATCAAAACATCTTAATGCTGTAGATTATTATCCAGTATTTTCTCTTCATGAATCACCAGTTCAAAATGACTGAATCATCATGTTTTTGAATGATCTACACTCATTCCCAGAAACAGGGGTCCATAGGGAGATAGAAGTGTGTAGAACAACGTGTGCATGTGAGTGTTTGCTCATACTGCAAGAGATGAGGGCCACCTGTTACATTATGTGTTGTATTTTTTTTAACTTCTACACTCATTTGCTTTTTTAGGTACAAAACCTCAACAACATCATGGCTTTTCCTTTGGAAAATGTGCTGAAGTCTGAACTCCGGGACAGCAGACAAGTGAGTCTAGATTTTACTACACAATGGTTAAATGCTAATAAAACTTCAGAGCAAACTGTTCTAAAACAAGTGATCATTGTGTGTTTACCAAAGAGGCAATACCTGTCTAAGAGGGAAAATCCACCCAATTAGTTCTAAAACTTCAACAGCAGAGAGACAGACAGCCTGTAGTGATGCTGTCACACAGAGCTATATCCTGAAGCTGATCAGTAAATTAGGGCAGTGTTATACTGACAAAACAAAAGCTTTATTACATATATATATATACACAGTATATATGTGTATGTATACAGTGTATGTATATGTATATATATAGCCAATGTTATGATATTTTGGAAATGGTTATAGATGCTCTTACCTTTATTCACATCGCTCAGCTACAGCTCAATGATTTAAACAATTTGCATAAACTGTCTGTAGATAACATTCCAGGTAGTTCCCAGAAGTACGGTTAAATATATGGTCTTTTATTACAACATGATATTATATCAAGGTATTTTCAAGCACTACAGTTAATAACGGAACAACTATCAGGACAACACCCATCCTGACGTTATTTGAATGTGGGGTGCTTTTTTTGCTGTTTAGGAATACAGGTGCAGTCTGCATTTGTTGTCTTAACTGTCCAAAAGAATTGAAAAAATCACAATGTAAAATCAGTTTAAATTAGGGTGGATTTTCTCTTTGAGTGTGTAATTCTGTCTGTCTGTCTGTCTGAGCCCGCAAAGACATTGGATAAGATGAGGCTGTTTATGCAGATCACTGAGTAAGACCTATGATCAAATACTGAACCGATGTGTCTCGCTCAGTATTTTTCCTTTTGATTTGCCTTGACGACAGACAGACTAGTGAGTAATGTTTCTGTAAGCTCCTGTCACTGCCCTGTCTATAAAACAGCTGATTTGACAGCTGAACGTTGCTTCACTGTAAGTGTGAAGGAAGCCAAAGTGCTACCGAAATCCAGTTTAGCTAGACTGCAGACTAGTTAGCTTAATGTGAGTAATCATGTCTCTGTGCAATAACTGTCTGGCGCTATTCAGATCTACGCAGAGAATAACCAGACTATTAACCAAGTCATTATAACTCTTCTCTTCTCTTCTCTTCTCTTCTCTTCTCTTCTCTTCTCTTCTCTTCAGGAGCTCAAGAAACAGATGGAGAAGAGTTGGAAGGAGTATGACATAAAAATGTAATTAACCATGCACTCCCACTTAATGTGTTACCTCACATTCATATGGCTGTATCTTTTCTTGTTATAGTCCACTTTTCATCTTTGAGCCTCACTGCTGAGCCTGAGACAGATGTTATTGCCTAAGGAGAATCACATTTACAGTTCTTGCTAGTCTTTTACCAGGTCATAGACGTTGATGTAACAGAGGTTAGTAGGATAATAGTTCATTCCCCATGGCCTTTCTCCATTACATCGCTGTGAGATAAAACTGAGGCATTGCACTTTGCAGCCATCATTTGATCTCCTTCTGAAAAGTGGATAGTGTTTTAAGTGTTTTATAATGTTGTAAGAGAGTTTTTACCTTCCGTCCAACATCCCCTTCCACCTGTCTCTCTCTCTCTCTATGAGGAAGGTTAATAGGGTAGAGGGTAAAAAAAAAAAGTGCTGAAAAAGTAAATCATTACAGAAAGAGAAGTAAACAGACAGATTTTAGAATTGTATAGTGCTTATAAACGACTAACGATAACGTTCTTTCTTTCATTTCTCTTATCCTTCCCTTCCCCCATCAGAGGGAAGCTAGAGAAAGAGAGGAAGGAGAAGTCCAGGCAGCTGGTTCTGCTCAAGACAGAGGGATCAGACGGAGGGGAGGACATGGAGAGAGAGAGAAGGACCTTTCAGCTGCAAATGTGTGAGGTGAGGGATTAATGCCAGTCAAAATACTGAACCCAGACACCTTTCACATACCTGAAGAGATGTTTTAGTTCACATGGGTGGTCTGCTTTTTGGATTCCATATTCCAACCATGGTCGACTGAATGGCCAAGGTCGATCCCATTTGTGTCTCTCCAGTAATTCCTAGGATGGAAAAAATATGTTTTAGAAAGTCAAACATGAGTTTAATTGGTTGCAGAGTTGCAGTAGAGCTTGGTCATACACGGTAGAAAGTGGCATTCAAAGGCAGAGGAAAATTCATGACCCACACCTGAAAGCTAAATTGGGGGAAATTCTTATGAAATGCACTGGCAGTGCTGTTACACACAGGTGGTGTAGTCTCATAAGTGTGTTGAAGAAAACCCTGAGAAAAAAATGGTATAATCCTGACTGAGACCAGCTGTTGAGACAAAGAGGAGAGGCAGGGTAAATGGAATTTCCACTTGTTGCAAACCAGCCCTCCGACTCTCTGTCTCTTTGTCTCTCTCTCTCTCTCTCTCTCTGCCTGTCTTTCATTCTTTCTTTCTTTCTTTCTTTCTTTCACACTGCATACATAAAAACACTCACAAGCTCACACAAATGTATACACAAGACAGAAACGCTTCACTGAGCCTGTCTCTGCTTCGGCTTCAAAGAGACAGATGGATTCAGACTTCAGGGTTTTATGGTGCAAAGACAATGTAGTCATTCCTTCCAACACACATAATGTGTGCAGAATGGAAATTATTCCCAATAAAGCCTGCACTATGTGTCCTGTGTTATTCATATTTCTTTAAATGAAGATCTTTTCCAGTTTCAGTCTACAAGCTTCACTGACTGGCTGCAGTGTTGAAATAAAGGCGACGACCTTTGGAACAATATGAAGCAGTGTCCTACAAAGCAAGGAGCCGCACATTTACAGACACGCTAACAACAGAATATTAAAGATATGTAGCCCAGAATGAACCTGGGGGAAAATGTATTCGATGCCTTATTTTCATATTCAGGCTTCATATTTTTGTGAATCTCTTTCTCTGTGTTTATGCTTTCAGTATCTGTTGAAGATCCAGGAGCTCAAGGTGCGTCAGGGCCCTGATCTTCTCCAGAGCCTCATCAAATATTTCCAGGCCCAGCTCAGGTCAGTCTCAACCGACATCACCTTTTACAATTTATTTTTTTTCTCCCTTGCTGCCATTTTGTTCTAGATGTGAAATAAGAACCAGTAATATTCATTTGCCTTTTTCCTAGCCTAAAAAACCATATGGATTTGATTTCTACCTCAGGGTTTCACTGAGAGATGTTGCTCAATACTTGAGGTTCTTTGTATTTCATTTTCCCTTTACAAGCTATTATTACTGTTGTTAACCATTTACCCATTTTAATCATGCCGAGGGTTTTATGTGGGGAACGGAGTTGCTTATACAGCTTTAGTATGTGGTGTTTTGGTTGGTGTGAACCTGGATGTTTGGACGTTAGTACCACCATGACTCAGCATCAGTTCTCTTTCCGTTTTGTCTCAGTTTCTTTCAGGATGGGCTGAAAGCTGCAGAGAATCTCGCTCCCTTTATCGAGAAGCTCGCTGCTTCTGTTCACACGGTAAATACAGAGAAGCCTCTGCTGGGGTTTGTCATTCAGCCTGCGTTATGTTAGTCATTGTATATAAGGGTAAATGTTAGTCATAGTGTCTGCAAACAGAATTGTTATCATCCAGCTTTGTTATGATTTCAGAAGAATATTTATTAGGGTCTGTGGTAGCTGCTTTTGTCCTTAAACTGATGTCACAAACACATGCACATACATATTGATATGATTACTCACACTCACACACACACACACACACACACACACACACACACACACACACACACACACACACACACACACACACACACACACACACACACACACGTGTGCACTTTCTCTTCATCTGTCAACCATTGTCACAATAGGTAAAACTGTGTCCAAAAAGAGGCTTTGGAAAGCTCCCTCACTGTATATCACACTGTGTTTTAGTACCTCCTATAGAACTTTTTTCTCTGTTACTCTTTCACATCAGCCAAAACCTCAGTCACTTCCCCCTCCTCTGAACCCACAGGCATAAACTCTTCTTGCAGTCTATTCCCAGAAATGCTTCCCCCTATTTCCAAAAGATGAAACAACCCTTATTTTCATTCCTTTCCTGGTGCACACCTATTTCTCCAACCACTCCGACTGGTTTCCAGTCCCTTTTCTGGATGGAGCACTGGAAACAGACTGTTAACTTTGATACTAGGAACGTTAGAGGTTTTTCTGGTTCTGCACGGCAGAACAGAGGCCCGCTCAGACATGCCAGACCTCAGCCTCAAGAAGGAAATTCAGACGGAATCTGTGTCATGGTTCCCAGGAGAAAAAGCAGAACTATTTCAGTTAAATTGACTTACATTGCATGAAAGACTGATCACTCTGCTGCTGGTTTAATACAAAATGCACAACCTCCTAGGACGACACACCCCAGTACTGAGCTCTGTTCTGCATTATTTAGGCCGTCTCACAAAGCTGTGATTTGTTGTCATTCCACACCCAATTCTTGGAACAAATTAAAAAAACATTAATCAAATGGACATGGGGAAACACAAAAACACGATCTTCCAACTAATTAAACTCTTTTTTGCTGCAAATGTATAAACAGACTTTTATGGTGTGTCTTTTAGGTGCGTGTGGACCAAGACGAGGAGGTAAAACAACTCACTCAGTTGAGGGATTCTCTCAGATTGCTAATGCAAGTCGAAGGGAAAGAGGTATGTTTATTCATAATGCATCATTTTTATACTAATTGCGTATAACATAGCAAGTTGGCACACATACAATCATCAGAGGTAGATGACTTTCATTGCTAGTTGATGCTATCCGATTTCTTTGTCTTGCCACAATTGTTTTAAATATTCACAGCTGTCTTGAAGCCTTTGAAGTAAAGTCCTAAATCTCTGTTTGTATGGCAGGAGTACCTGAACAGGAAGAATTCTGGCAACGGATACAGCATCCACCAACCACAGGGCAACAAGAAATATGGGACCGAGAAATCTGGCTTCCTGCTCAAGAAGAGTGATGGGTGTGTAAAAGCTTTAGTTACTGCGTCACTTATAATACAAGTATTTTATTGCAATTGGAAACACATGGAACACAATGTGAACACATCATGGAATTTAATGTTGTAGCTCATTAACAAAGGTCATGTTTCTACTGCAGAACGTTATATACTTTCATGTTCATATCTTAACAAATGATAGCATTTTTAAAGTAATAAACACTGATGTTGAGTGCATTAGCAGTCAGAGCATGGTGAAGAGTAAGCAAGTAAGGCATGGAGACAGAAGGGGGAATTCAAACTCTGTCTACCCCACCTGGTCCTCATTATTGTGAGATGAAGATTCAAGCAGGGGCCCCTCCTGTGGAACTTCTTGGCAGACCGGCTAACTGAACGGATCCAGCTTTCTGCGTCATACACACGCGCACACACACACACACACACACACACACACACACACACTCACACTCACACTCACACTCACACACACACACACACACACACACACACACACACAAAAAGGCTAGATTGCATTGAGATAAGGAGAGAGGATGTGGTTCGGTAGGGTGAATGGGAGACAGGGGGAGAGCAAACTTTCCTCAGGCCTCTGACACAAAACAGAGCACTTTCTCAGCCATTTTAACTGATTCAATCAAGATAATGAACACGAGTGAAGCGCTGTGAACAGGAGTAGGCTTGGGCAGCCCAGTGTGTAGATCAATTCAAGGGTACATGTTAATACTTTTATCACTTAATGCACTGCACACAAATCCTCCAGGTTATGTATGTAATGTCTACAGTTTGTTTATAAAATTCCTTATTCTTCTTTTTTTCCATTGGCATTTCATTATGCAGGATCCGTAAGGTTTGGCAGAAGAGGAAGTGTGGAGTGAAGTTTGGCTGTCTGACCATTTCCCACAGTACGGTGAGGACACAGGCTTAACTGCCACCAAACATTCAGATTCAGATCAAACTGTCATCTGAAGTCTATCCAAATGGTCCAGCTCATACTGACATCAGCATCTGTGTCTTTCTTTAGATCAATCGACCTCCAGCCAAGTTGAACCTACTGACCTGTCAGGTGCGACCGAACCCAGAGGACAGGAGGACCTTTGACCTGGTCACTCGTATGTTCGATCCTTACTTTTGACCCTTAACACTTTACCCTAATAATTTAAGAGAGCCATCTGCAGTGCAGCTGTGTTAAAGCTTGGCTATTTGGTCCCTACATTAATAGAAATTGGTATCAGACCTCTCTTCCTTATGACAAATGCGAACTATTGTGATGTGACAAAGGGGTCAGCGTGTGCTTGTTTTATGCCATTTCTAGTCATGCCGCCTTTATTTCCATCATCCTGATAACATCCAAAGCCTATTCGCTCCACCTTGTGTTGATTTATTTATTTTATCAAGATGTACTGACTATCTCTAACCACCATCTCTCGGTCTCTATAGATAATCGAACATACCATTTCCAGGCAGAGGACGAGCAGGAATGTATGATGTAAGTGTCGGAACTACTGTGGGCAACTAACTTTCATTCTTACCTCTTTGTGTAAGCAAGCTGCTACTTGTCATGCAATTTTAGTTAGCTCAGGTCCATGTGGGACAGCGCTCACGGTAAAGAGAAGGGTACTAAAGAAGATAGAATAGGTCGATAAAGATTGTGTAGTAAAACGGAGGAGTATGTCATCTGATGATGTATGCAATGAAGAAACAAGCAGGGGGAACAATACCCCAAAAGGGAGTGAAACTAAATGATGCAGAAAGAAATAGCTGTCCTCTAGGAGCCCCCTGGCCCAGCTGGTTTTGGGTGGGACTTCTCTTTCCAACCACAGACAGCAAGCAAGGGTACTTGTGTTTTGTGATGTGGGGATCGAGAGGACTATGTGTGGGGGTTTGCTGTCCCTTGCCCTTCCCTTGTGTGTGGCCCTCCAGGCTGATTCTTTGATGTAATGTGATGTGTTCTGTGAGTTTAGGGACAGTCTTTAGAAATGAAAGATGTGATGTTCAGTATGAGTCTGTGTGGTGGAAAACTCATGAAACTGAGAAAGTGAGAGTGATGATGACTTATCACTAGACAACTGAGCACAAACACATGCAAAACACATGGCCAGCTACTTTCAATCTTCTGTGGGAAAGACACTGGAGTGTCCAATCTTTTGGTTTTTGCTTGGTGCCACAAACTCTTTGGCTTTCTCCCTGTTACAAAATGCGGAACTTGGAAAACAAATAACATTTTTACTCTCTTATTAACTGTTTTCTGTTTGTCTGTGCACCTGAACTTTAGTTGGGTTTCAGTGCTGCAGAACAGTAAGGAGGAAGCCCTGAACACAGCGTTGGTAGGAGACCAGCTCCACCTCCAGGACAGCGGGCTCCAGGAACTCTCCCGAACCATAATCGCTGAGCTTCGACAAATGCCTGGCAACGAGGCCTGCGCTGACTGTGGAGCACCAGGTCGGCCAGTCGTCACTGTTGATGATCATTGCAGAATTAAATATGGAAATATACCAGATTAAACAAAACTATTTACTACACTGTTTCATTCACTTTATGAGCAGCTTGATTTAATCAATGTTGTTTATTGTCAAATATTTTTTCCACAGTGTTAAAGAGTTTTCAACAGTCGGTTGACTTGTTTTGCTCTATGTATCTCAGATCCAACATGGCTATCGACCAATTTGGGCATCCTGACCTGTATTGAGTGCTCTGGCATCCACAGGGAGCTAGGTGTCCACTACTCCAGGATCCAGTCACTCACTCTGGATCTACTGAGCACCTCTGAGCTTCTGGTACTAAATACACACATGGAAACACACGATACACACACATACACACAAAAAAACCCCACTACATACCAGATGGATTTGGTAATGTCAGGATTGGACATAACAATACTGTATGCTTTTCATTAAAATGCTTTCATGTCACATCTTTATGACTGTGTTGTGTGTCACTTCAGTTGGCTGTCAGTATTGGCAACACCAGATTCAATGACATCATGGAGGCGGGCCTTCCAATTGACTCTGTCAAACCCTTGCCACAAAGTGACATGTGAGTCCCTGATTTCATTTAAACTAACAATCTGATCGTTCAAAAGGAATAAACAACAATTTAGCGATTTACACATATTGTATTTTTCTTTCTTTCATTGAACCAACCAGGAATGCCAGAAAGGAGTACATTGTGGCAAAGTACGCCGAGCGTCGGTATGTGGTGCGTAGAGAAGAAGTAGACCCTGGCCGGCTGCATGACGCTGTGAGGACCCGTGACCTCACCTCTCTCCTACAGCTCTACGCTGAGGGGGCGGACCTTTCCAAACCGCTCACACTGCCTGACGGACAGGTGAGGAAGATTTACAGCCGCGAGTGGATTTCCACAGCAGCATTTCTTCCTGAAATACGTCCTGTTGGGGGTGGGAATGCAATGTTATAAATCTATATCACCATTGGA
Source organism: Echiichthys vipera (assembly GCF_963691815.1). Lineage (NCBI taxonomy): Eukaryota > Metazoa > Chordata > Actinopteri > Perciformes > Trachinidae > Echiichthys > Echiichthys vipera. The sequence continues at coordinate 12,644,836 of NC_139837.1, forward strand.
CAAACTTAAACTCCCACAGATGTCGTGCATTTAGGATGAACGACGGCTGCATCCTGACAAGGCCGCCCACCCGCAATTTTTCAAAACGATACTTACTGTTACTAAATGGCTAAAAATAGACTGAAATCCTCCTAATGTTAAAAAATAATGCCACAGCATACAGTATGTATGAGGTGTGTGCACAGTTACAGTATGTGAAGTATGTGTTAATTGCCCTCTTGTGTGCATGGTTCATGTGGGTAGGTAGATCTCTTCTGGCCTCTAATTCAATCTCCCCCCCCCCATTTCTCTCCTGACCCCCTCTGCTGTCTCCCCTAAACGCCTCGTCTTCTTGTCTTTAATCATGTTCTACCCTCCCTGTCATACACTTCCTGCTCAACATAAGCAGCCTGTGTAACATTGTTGACTTCGCTGTGTGTTTGTGTGTGCGTGTGTGTGTGTGTGTGTGCGCGTAGATGTGTGTTTGTTTGTGTTGCTTGGCTCTCGTTTGTTATCTCAGCTTTTAGGGCAGAGCTCATGTCTCTTGAGAACAAGCGGGACAAGCTCATTGAATTACGCAGGCACTTCTTTGTCTTTCCTCTGCTCCTCCTTTTGCACTTCACATAAACAAATAATGCTTAAAGCTGTAGGCATTTTTCCTCTTTTTAACACATAAACACAAATTAGTTGTTTCACAGTCAACTTTGGACGTTAGCTTCTCTGGTATCCTAGTTGCATATCTTTAGACTTGATTGTCAGAAACAAAACACAGCCACTTGAGGTACTGACTGACGGTGACCTTGGTGAAAAGACTTTGTACAGACGGACAGCTTCTTTTGAGGGTCAACAATTTGACCTGATTGTGCTCTTTCCTTCCTGTTTAAGGGGATCAAAGACACAGCTCTTCATCTCGCCGTGCGTCTGGAGGAAAGAAGCTCTATGGCGCTGGTGGATTTCCTCTGCCAGAACAGGTCAGACACCGAAGGAGTGATTATCTCCTTTGCGTGAAGATAAAGTATTGTTCAGTATTGTTTTGATAACATTTAACACTATCTGCCTATATTGTATGTGCATATGTTCACTCTACAGCAACTGCCTGGAGAAGAGAACAGCGGAAGGAAACACAGCTCTTCACTACAGCGTCCTACATCACAAGCCAGAGTCTCTCAAGTTACTGCTCAAAGCAAAGGCAGCCCTGCACACGGGTAACTTTTAACCTATTTACTCTATTTCTTTTTTTTTCACCCAGTGCAATCAATAAATACTTAAACAATTTCTTTTTTATAAACGTCCTTTAGTGAACTCTGCAGGAGAGACAGCCCTTGATATTGCACGGAGGCTGCAGCACACGCAGTGTGTCGAGCTGGTGAGACCCCACTTTCCTCTCTTCTTTTAATTCAACTTCAAGCTTTTAATTCAGAAATTGCAAAGAACACACACAGTCAGGAGGTGCATTCAACTGAGGAATCAAGTTGCTACATTAAAATGTCTAATAGAAAGCCAACTCCAGAAACAAAACAGGAAAACTTCCATGGCTGGAAATACTACCTTGAAATAACTCCCTGTGCAGCAAAGCTCTGCTAAGGACAGGGAATCTTATCCTCATCAGGTCCCAGTGTGTATCATTTACAAACTGGTTTTATTTTCTTACCGGACATCTGCCCTGCTGATTCAGACCTGCCTTCTGTTATATCCTGTTTGATTATGCACAACCTTTTCTTTACTGGCTTATTGGGCAGAAATTTGAAAAAGTTTACACAAATAAGCAGCTTTAGAATCCACGCTCTTTAAATATTGGTTGGTTTAATTTCATTTTTTCATTGACCTTTGTCTTTTTAAGCCTGGAAGCTGCAATGAGGTGTTGGCTGGCTCTGGACTCGAGACTTTTCTTTGAATGATTTTATCTAACCCTCTTTGCTCTTTCCTAATTGTTTTTCATTCTTTGAAACATCTGCTGAACCCAAGGTCACACTGATATGACCGACTGTTGCCAGTCAGGAGGGAGTTTTCTGTCAACAAATTTCCCCGAGATTGTATAAGCATGTTTGATGTATTTAGTTTGCATCATTTATAATCACAACCTGTTCTATAACAGTCTGTTTGTTTGTTTTATTCACTGTTCCTTTGTATCAGTCTCAAAATATCAAACAGCTAATACAGATGAATTAAATATTATTACATGTCTTTACCTAAAACCCAAAAACTACAACACAAGAACAGGCAAAGAAGCAGAACTACCACTTCTACTACATCATACAGCCGATCTCTAATATTATGTGTGTATTATTGGATATGTGGTAATGTGTGGATGACAACATTCTGAGTGTTTGTGTTCCTGCATGTGTTTTAGTTGGAGCTGGCTCAGAGTGGGAAGTTCAACTCTCAGATCCACGTGGAGTTCACATGGGAGACACAGTCTCAGGAGTTTTATGACAGCGAGGATGACCTGGATGAGAGGGTAAACAACACACACACACAGACACACACACACACACACACACACAGCCAAACTCATTACTGACTTTGTCTCTTTGCCAAAAAAGCCTTTTACAAAGTTTGGAGAAGAACTTTCTAGCTTTCCGCTGCAACCCCCTCTACTAACGACAAAAGGAAAATAAAAAGAAATTAATCAAAGAAAGTTGAGAAGAAACTAGAAATTAACTTTGGGCTCCTTTCCATCTTCTTCCAGGTGAGCCCATTACCCAAAAATCGCTCTCCCCTGTCCTCAAATGGAGGTAGTGGAAGTTCCTTTTCCCGCTGGAGTATGGGAAATGGTGCCAATGGTAATGCTGGAATTAGGCCTTGTCAGACATATGAGAATCTAGACTTCTTATACAGAAATCCTCCAGCCAACAGTGCCCCCTCTGGAGCATCAATGCCACCACCACTACCAGCTAAATCCATCCAGAGAGGTGAGCTACTTACTATAACACTAGTGTAAATGGATTATCTGCGGTCCTAACCATTACTGACCATTTTAGGTCCCTTATTGAGTGAATTAATGACTTCATTTAATGAATGTTGTTTTCATAAATTGATACAATACTCACTGAACTTGTTCAAATGTTTTGACATTTTCTTCCCCTCCCCAGGTCGCTCGGATCCCCAGATTTCGATCACAACACAGGAAGGTAACCTACTTCCACGACGCTGCTCTAACCCCGCCTCCCACTCCTCCAGTCCCCAGACACAGGCGAAACATAAACCTCCTTCACCCAGCGCAGACAACCAAGGCCAAGGTGCGAAACCACCTAAGTCTCCCCACACCCAGAGAGCCGTGCTCAGGGCACAGAGGCAGACCTGGGACGGCCAGGCTGGTGCTAGTTCTGGGTCTCAAAGCAGTATCACGCCAACATCCTCTCCGAGTCACATAGGGCCCGTCAGGTGAGACAGCACTGCTATGTGTTAACGCATTTCTGCCAACACGACAGTGTCAGATGTAAAAGGGTCACTGAGGAATATAATTCAAGGTGGTTCCATGTCTAAAAACAAAAATCGAAATCTCACTACTTCCTATCCGTAGGAGAAGCTTTAATATATTTTTTTAATCCAAATGTTAGGTGGGCATCTCTTACAAGCTCTAATGGTTTTGTTTTCTGACCCACCTGTGCATTTATGTATGTGTTTGTTTAATTTTTGTGTTATTTTTAATCTTATTTATTTTGCACAAATAAAAATAAATACTAAAGAGATAAAAAATAATTATCCAGTTTTCCTGAGTTTTGATGTTTGAAAAGACAACGCCATGTGACAGAGGCCTTGTTGGATCAGTGTTTCATTTCATGTGTCTTCTCCACCCTCCAGTTCAGAGAAGACCACATCCTATCGGCGAACCAGCAGTGGAGCAGGCAGCCAGGGAAAGTGTGGTGTGTTGTCTCCAAGCTGTGTGGGCAGCCAAGAGGAGCTGTACTGCAGCTTAGTGGGGAATAGTCCAGTCCTCGCCCCAGCTCCAGCTCCCACTCCCGCTCCAGTACCACCACCCTCACCTGCTGTGACCTGTATCCCCCGACCCCGCAAGAATGCTATGGTACAATGATTTTCTCTTGCATTTAGCCGATAGTTTAAATCCTCCGCGTTACAATCAATTCCACGGGACTTTTTTTCTGTGGAGGATCAGAAAAAAAAGCGTGTGAGATTTCACAGTCAATATAAACTTGTCTCCTTCAGGTTTCTGGCAGCAGGCCACATCAGAAGCGTGTCAAGGCTTTAGTGGACTGCAGAGCAGTCAGTTCTGAGCAGCTTGCCTTTTTCAAAGATGAGATCATTGTGGTCACAGCCACTAATGACCCCCACTGGTGGGTAAGTGCAACTACAACTTCTTCTCTTCTCTTTTTTTTTTTTTTTTACTGTGGCTTGTTCATTTCCACTTTGGGCAGCAATGTGAAATGTTTAACAAGAATTGAAATATATAACATGGACTTTTCACCACAACTTTAAGGTACTACTACTATGTGCACTACTCACACATATCTTATTTACAGTAAAAAAAAGATCATGTTTATTCAAGGAATTGTTAAGTATTGTATAGTATTTTTTTTTTAATTATTTGATATGTACTTTATAGTTTGCTTTGCTCATTATTAATAAAGTACTCTTATCTCATTATTCTTCTATATCCTAACAGGTTGGTCACATAGAGGGGGACCCATCCAGGGGCGGGACCTTTCCTGTCAACTATGTACACAAACTAACAGACTGAAGGGACGTGGCCATAGGGAAGTACTGTATGGTAACATAGCGGAGGATCTGAACCAGCATCAGGTGCTTTCAGGAAACGGAGAGGATTTTATCTACAGGAGAGAACAGTGTTATTCTCCTGCATCTAACTCACACCAAAGGGTTTGGGCAATCTGATGATATATGACATAAGGATATACTACCCAAAAGATACCTAAGGATATAAATGGCAGTGTTTTAGGGATGTATACCTTTTTAACATTTACTCATTCTGGAAACCAACGAAACTGAAGGCGTTCACAGCCACATAAAGCCTTTCATTCCAAGGACAATATATCACCCTTGTTGGTCTATCCTTCTTTTTTAACTGCAATTGTCTAAAACCATGAACCACTTTTAATAGGTACAGATGCATTTGTGGTTTGGGTAAAAACTGCTCTCATGTCCATTTAACTATTAATGACACATTATATTGCAGATGTTTTAAGTTGTCTATACTGATCCAGGATTTGTAACTGGATGCAAATCTTAGATGCAGTTCTTACCTGCAGGGGAAACCCCTTTAAGGCACTTTAAACTCATGAGAAGAAATCTTCTGAAGAGTTGGCTGATGAAGAGCTGTACATGTAAATAGTTGTAGAGCTGTAAATACCCTGCCAGCTGCTTTATATTATATGTTCTGAATGGTTCAGTCTTTTGAATCACAGTGCACTGAGACTTGAAGGTTCACACCTGCCCAGTGTACTGTGCGTTGCAGCCTGCCCCGGGACTCTAAAAGTGGCTTTGTGCCTGCCAGTCTGTCTCCAACCAAACGGCAGGCGTCTGGGGTCCAGATCTGAAACTTTAGCTCAGCCATCTTGGCTCTGGGCACAGCTCACTGCCTTCGAGGAGAGTGGAGGATCCAGTTTCTTCTGGCTCCAGGAATCTGTCTCTGGAGAACCTGGAATAACGACATTGTGTTGTTAAAAAGGAAAAAAGAAAAGACTCTCTGTGTTCTACCTGGAAATGACACTTAAAGAGAGCTTGTTAGTAACAACACACCACTGCAGTAACACACACACACACACACACACACACACACACACACACACACACACACACACACACACACACACACACACACACACACACACACACACACACACACACACACACACACACACACACACAATATGTTTCTTATTCACACACACAAGCAAACTTGCACTTACTGTACACACAGGAGATTTAGGGACCTATAGGGAAGAACAGAAAGTTTGGAGAAGTGGAACTTCTCCACTGTATATACTAGTCACAAATACACAAAACATTTCACAACTATTACACACAATTTGTTGTACATACTTTGTCTAACTGATGTACAGTATATATCACCTGTTTGCTCATCTGGTATGCATTATAAAGGATTGTACGATTACAGATAGTGTTATTCCATTTTGGCAATTTGACGTCCTCTGATTTGACGTCATGTATCCTCTGTTCTGTTTCATTAGTTGTCTAAACAAGCTGTCAGAGAGAGAATAAAGAAGGGAATAGACGTGTTGCATAATCACAGTTCAGAGGATCCTGCCTCAGCAAACTGAAAACAAACACTGACAGTGATGAGTAAAGGTGGGTAGGAAGCAGGTGTTCACTTCCTTTTAATCATTGTTTTAAACAAACAAGTCTGTTTGCTTGTCACTGTTTCTACCCGAATTGTCTTGTTACAGTGTTGATGATATGCAATCACAACACAGACAGATACTTGTGAAGCAGTGGAGACTGCGTTAGAGAACAAGTGTAAGTAGGAACTCTGTCAAATGTAAATAATTGTAAATTAACTCCTATTAGTCAGCATATTTGTAAATAAACATAAAACATGTTCAATAAAGTGCCATACAATCTTTGACAGTGTGAATTAGGTTTTTTTCCCCCTGTATCTGGTAAAGTGGCTGGCTCTGAGCCAAAGCACTATTACAAACCAAAGGTGTCCATGTGTTGCTTAAATTATTCATCAAGTGAAGGCATAAAAAAAACCTACTTCCTGTGCATAAACCTATTGTGACAGGGACTTAGTGACCAGGATTATGATGTGCACACTTAGACAAATGAATCAAAATTTAGATTTTAGCAGTGGTATTTAGTATTTAGCTGAACTGTACAAAATGTCGTGGCAACTTTTATTCCATGCGTACATCAGTCTTTGATACTGAAGTCCAATAATTCTAAATCTATAGACTCAACTCATTCATGAGGTAGAATATAAGACTAGCAAAATATTGAATTTTGGATAGTTCTTCCTTCTGCTCACCAACAAACATTTTTTAAAGAAACAGGTGCACAAGTTCTGGCTTATAGTTAAACAGTATAGTCATAATACTGTATGTGTGTGTAGTCCAAGTGTGAGCAAGTCCAGTCTGAAAAAAAAAAGACAACCCTGGTTAAATAACATAACATGTTCTTGAATTAAACCTGAACAAATGAAACCTGTGTTAATGCATATTAACAGTTGCCTTTTCCCTTCTATCGTTTCTGCCATCCTAACAGCTTTATGTGTCCTTTCTTAGCAGTTTTCCCTGCAGCTCTTTTTCCCTGCAGCCTCATTTTGTCTCCATCCGGATGTTACTTCAGTACCAGAGCCAGGATGATGAAATTCCAACCTGTCACTTACATAACCAGTCACTTCGCTAACCGCCAGAATAATAATGCCATGGCCTATTCCGCTCTGCCAACTGAGTAGCCCATACACTCACCCAATTCTACATTACCATTAGGATTGCTTGTGTGTACTAATGCATACAACAGCCACTTTCAGTAAAATGTTACTTCTGAAACACAATGTGTATAGTAAATGTATTAATTCACTAATGTCTTTATCCATTTGATGTTTATTCATGCACTCAGACACTATACAGATATAGTTGAATGTAATGTACATGCTGTGGGATATAATAGTAATCCATGAAATGCAGAGTAAAGCCTGCATTAATCTCTGGCTTTTAATGGCTCCGGGATGGAAGAGAAGTGTGGCTTGGGTCCATTATTAGCATTTTTTCTATAAGCCGGGTATAAGCAGGAATCCTGGAGTTAAATCTAATACATTTTAAGAGTTTAAGATATTTTTAAAGACCTCATCGCCACTTTGAGTTACATCAGTGGCACACTTTAACTAAACTAAATATACTGTATATACAGTTTATGATAACTTCTTGGACCACTATATCAGTGCAACATACTTGAGATGGACGGGGGTGGGAACTAATAAATATATATTAGACCGTTTCAGCCCCTGGCACTGAAAGTGCGAGGAATTCTAATGTTTTTGATGAAATTATTATTATTATTCTACTGCGCCATCGCATTTTTGAGCGGGCTCCACAGCTCCCAAACCGCACGGCATGGTCGGGACAAAGTTCTTTTGATGTTCATGAAATTTGGTGGAATCATTGCTCTCATCTTAAAGAGTACATGTAAAAAAATTCGGAGGAAGTCCGCCATTTTGGATTTCGTGCATCAATTTTCATTTTTACGAACAAGTTTGAGGACTTTAAGATGCACAAAAACTAACAAAATGTTTAGGCCATGTTCAAACTAGTAATTACTTTGATTTGATGCCACAATTGGGCTTGGGTGTGGGATGTCGGCTCTATAGCACCCCCTAATTACTTTTAGCATTTTTGACGGGCTAATCGTGCTGTTAAGCACACAAAAAGTTGCACATGCATCATTAGTGTCTAAATGTAATACCTGATATGGGTCTTGGGCTTGTGTGTGTTAAAATGGCTTGAGGGTGCCCCCTGGAATATATAAAAGTCACTGCCATCACCTTTAAATTTGATGTAGACTGAAAAAAGCCTCTTAGAGCCATACCCACATACAACATTTATTCGTAAAGTGAAGCCAGTTAGACGAGTGACTTAAAATCTGGTAGGTTGCATCTAAAGACCTTTGTGATGCTAAATTGTGAAGCTTTTGAGGATTCATGAAACACCCTGGATGTAGCGTGGCGGTAAATTTTGCCCAAAACTTGAAAAAAGAGTGTCGTAGCTCAACTTTACATTGTCCAATCTGCCCCAACTTTCACATGCTGGATAACAGTCCAGGCCTGAAGACATCTACATGCTGAAATTGAGTCATAGTCATAGTCATGGCTCCACCTAGACAACAGGAAGTCATCTTTATGTGCATTTTGAGGGGCTTGGAATTCTTGAAAACTCACTCACCATTCACAAAATTTGGTTCCCACATAGCTTTAATCATTTCTTATTTATTTTGGATACACTATACTATGACTTTTCTAGACTTTTTTTCAACAAATTATGACTGACAGGCTATCCTATGACTGATTAAAGTATTTTTTGGACATATTCAATTTTGAATTACTTTTACTTTTTCTTTGGGCTTATTTTTTGGACACTCTATACTATGACTTGTTCTGACCTTTTTCAACAAATTATGCTATGACTGGCATAGACAGGCTATCCTATGACTAATTTCAGCATATTTTGGACATAGTATCTTTTTACTTTTTCGATATACTATACTATTAATTTTTTTGGGCTTATTTTTTGGACCCACAATACTATGACTTTTCTTCTTTTTTTCCCCAACAAATTATGCCATGACTGGCATCCACAGGCTATCCTATTACATTAGCTCCACCCAAGAGGAAGTCGGCCATTTTGAATTTTGTGCCGTTTTCATGTAATTTGTGCAAACCTTTTCAAACTCCTCCTAGAGAGATTACTGGATGTATTTCATGTTTTCTTGGTATAATCCTCCTACTAATGTGACGCTAAATTGTGAAGGAATAGTCAGAGCAGAATCACAAGACCTTCACAATGCTAAATTGTAAAGCATTTGTGTTTTACTGGAATGGGGTTGCCGTGGTGAGGTGGGCTAATTGTATCTTTCGCCATGACACAGCAAACTGTCATAACATGACTTTACATTGTCTATTCCGCCCTAGATGTTCTGTATGAGAGTCCTGACCTGAAGACATCTACACGCCCATATTGAGTCAGAGTCACAGCGCCACCTACTGACAACAGAGAGTAAAGCTTATGTGACAGACATTGTCTGATTAACAGGAAATTTATATGGTGCGGCCTGCATCTGATATACAGCAACATGATGTATCATTACTGAGTGTTCTATGTACAACTTAGTGGATATCGGAAGAGATACAAAAATCTAAATCCATAATTTGCAGTGCCAAATGGCCGATGCAGAAAATAATGTCTTGGGTCATGCATGCAGTGTGTGATGGTTGCGGGAATAAATGGTTGGGTCTGCCAGCGTCCTGTCAGCTCCCCAAACGTGTGTGGGGTGCGAGGGCCCGTTCAATGCTGCTTGCAGCTTTAGTTTAATATTGATATAAGTAATACACAAGAGCAAGGATCACAATATTGTTCCTGATAACACATACACAACTGTTTTTTTAGGGTGTACTGTATATTGATTCTTTATAATAGTATGCCATAAAAGTCACAAAAATGATGACATTCTATACTTTTCAACGACATTTTATTCCATACTGTACTATTGACATAATATTTGACATTTTTATTACTTTTTATTACTTTTTTCGTGACATACAATACTATGTCTTTTTTTGACGTTTTATGACATACAACATCTTATACTACACTAAAACTTTTTTATAACATTTTTTATGATATACTATAACATTTGTCCAACATAACATGATATACTATTATACTACATACTATACTATGACTTTTTATGACTTTTTACATGACATACTAAACTTTTAATTTTTTTAAAGGATATACTTTATTATGACATTTTTAAAACATACAATACTATCATATTTTTAGAACATACTATACTGACTTATTATGACTTTTATAACATACTATACTATGACTTTTTTCGATATACTATGATTTTTTCAGACATACTATACTATGACTCATGGTGATGTCCATAGACGGGCCTCAGGCATGGTTCAAACTCCTCTGTACTCTAAAGGCGTAAAAGGACCTTCACTTACATTATCAGGCAGCAGACAGTCAGTGGGTTACTGCGTGCCCTAATTCAATTCAATTCAATTCAAAAAACTTTATTTGTCCCTGGGGGGCAATTCAGGGCACACAGAGCAGCAAATAACGACAGTGCAACTATACAAAAACATTTTAACCTAATACAAGAATAAAGTGTAAAAGAAGAGTTAGTGTCAGGATGTTAGTGTGTTAGTACAGGTAGAATAAGTGTCAGGATGTTAGTGTGTTAGTACAGGTTAGAATAAGTGTCAGGATGTTAGTGTGTTAGTACAGGTAGAATAAGTGTCAGGATGTTAGTGTGTTAGTGCAGGTAGAATAAGTGTCAGGATGTTAGTGTGTTAGTACAGGTTAGAATAAGTGTTAGGATGTTAGTGTGTTAGTACAGGTAGAATAAGTGTCAGGATGTTAGTGTGTTAGTACAGGTAGAATAAGTGTCAGGATGTTAGTGTGTTAGTACAGGTTAGATACAGAGAACATCGTCGGCGTGAGATGTAGAAAGACATGTGTGTATCGGATGTAAGCAGACATGTGAACGGGTGTTTATGATGTAAACAATGTAAACATGCAGTAGACTGTTAAAACAGGAATAAACAGAACTGTAGTGCAGAGAAGATATAAGTGGACAGTGATCGGATTCAGATGATAATGGTTGCCCTTTTGTCAAATCTAGCAGGAATTTGTCAAATCTAGCAGGAATCCATAAATAAAATATAAAAAAAATAATGGAGGATGTTCTAACTTTCTAATACCCTAGATATTCAGATATGCCTGTCTAAAACCCATCTGCATGGGTAATGCCTTTCATTAAGTGAGCAAAAACATCAGCTTAGTGTAACTTCACAAATCCTAGCTTGCATTAATGAGCACTTGGAAGTGGAATATATTTCCAGTAATTCTGCCCTTTTCCATCTGAACACAGGCTTATCTAACCTCCATTTAATTAAATATTCAACTGAAAAGAGGCGCTGATGGACAAGCAAATGACTTGAATGTATATGCCTTATGTACTTTTTTTTAGCTTGTTACGTCAATGAGCAGTTTTCTGCTGATCAGGCACTACACTGCTGTGGGCTGCTGCAAGGTGACCCTAACATTTCTATGCCTCTGAAACAAAGGATGTAAAAATGTATAGCTCTGACCTGAAACACTTTGTTTCCAGGAGAACCCTAGAGAAATACTGTAGAGACTGTAGCCTATTTAACATTCTCTCTCCAGTCTGAGACAAGAAAAGAAAAAAAACATGTTTCATTATTTAATCCATTTATTCTAACAACTCAGCCTCTTTTATAAAACATAATAATACTCAAAATGAAATCTTTCATTTAATTTTTACTAGTTTTTCACATTGTAGCTCTGTGCTCAAGTAAATTACAGTGTCAAGAAGTGGTAGCAAATGTAAGCATTAAACATAGCAGAACATTCATTGTTTCACTGGGCAGCAAAAAGCAAAAGCCTTTTAATAAGCAGTGCTAATACAGTACATCAAAAAGGTTTTGGGACAACTAACTTCCAATCCGATTTTTCAATTACATTTGGAAAGTGCATTTTCTTTCCTGTGAACAAAGTCTCATATCTATAAATCTGTCAGAAATTATTTGAATTAAGGCTCTGTAATAATGCAAATAGCACAAAAAAAGCTTATTGACTCCAAACCGGCTGTTACTGTTAAGCATATAACATTTGCACACAGGTAAAAATTGACTAAACATTCATTGAGTGAAATTTACAGTTCTTGATCAACAGAAAATATCAAAGTGTGAGAAAAGCTAAAAAACACCTGATCGAGAAGAAAAACAAAAAGTTCTGTGCTTATTTCACTAAAACATAAATACATACCACACCACACATCACATAAACAAACAAAAAATATAAAACATACAAAGGATAAATAAACATAAGTCAAAGTGTTATTGGACCTGTGCTTGGCCAGCATTCGTGTCAGTAAAGGGCTGTGAGAGCTGTAATCGTAGTTGGTCGTAGTTTCCAGTTCTCCAGTTATTTGTTTGATTTTAAGTCTTAAAATCTCTTGTATCAAAAGCCATTTGAGTTTAAAATTAATTCCAAGGGCCTAAAAAGGAATACAAGAGTGTGTAAGCCAACCACAGGTTCAAAAAAGATATATATATGATTATACTGTATATTATACTGTGTATTCAGTGTTATGGGAAAAACACTTCAGTTACAATTACATTCATTCTGCAAGTGGGCCCAGAGATCTTTGGGAAACATAGTTTTCTTTTTCATTCATAGAAAAACACAAAAGGTGCAGTCGCACAACAGTTGTGCTCAAGGTTTTATTCTATTTTATTCTTTTACCTAGATAATGATGTTGAGGTCTATGATGGTCATGAGTTCGGCTGTCTACCATCGCCTTCATATTCAGTGTTCTCACCGACTTATCACTGCCAATGCACAAACATTGCATAAGGCATATGAAAAGAAATATATAGGCCAGCTGTATATTTAATTATAACTCTAGCTATATACATAGGACCATGAATACATATTTAAGAGCCTTTTATTCTGCACAAGCACTCTGTTAGGAACTGGCTTGGCTGAATATTGTTTGGTATAGATGTGTACAAAGACGGCAAGCAGGACGTCCCTTGGCTATGTGGAATGCTAAAGTCAACATTCAGTGATAAGGTCATCATGGCAAGCAGAAATCTGAAAGCGGAGAATGTCAACAGTGACACTGAATCTGTAAGATTTTCTTTGCTTAAAGGGGCACCCTCTCACACAGATCTGTACTGCGCTTTTACAAAATTGGTCCCATGACCCATGCTGCCTTGCACGCTATTTCATTTCGCCCTGCTCGGCAAGATGGATTGCAGCGAGGGAACCAATCACAGAAAAGGAAGGGACAGCAAGACGATGATGTCTATGCGATACACCAAAGCTTTTTCTTCCTCATTGAATTTCTGTCGCTCCACATACGTCATCTGGTATAGCTGATACGACTAGCTATGAGCTATGTACAGACGCATTTGATAGACATTTGTAGCACCCAGAAAACAGCTCTGGGTAATCGTAAACCACGCCTCAAATAGAAGAAAATGAATGTGTGGTTCCCAGACCAAATCTTCTTGAGATTTGGTTACGTTAGCCAGGCTAGGAGCCCCAAAGGACAGATTAGGATCCAGAAATGATGGATACTACATTTCCCAAAATACTACTGGATACCATCTTATAGACCACCATGCCTCCGAGTGATCCACTTCTTTCAAAGTTTTTAAAGTTTGTAGTTTGTAATGCAGGGTTTCTGTTTTTTTTTTTTTTTTTTTTTTAAATCAAGCCTCTAACCCATGCTTAAATAACCCTCATGACATCATTATGTCATTGTTATTTCTTTTCGGTTTTCACAGGTGTAGTGATACTCTCCATGTGTAACGTGCCCCTTTAACTTTGCTCCAAAATAAACTTAGACAAACCGATCACCGAAGCCCTTGTAGTCGAAATTAAAATATAACCAAAGTTAATCTTAAGTTAGTCTTAACATGCAGTGCGTTCTTTCTTCTCACTTTGTCTTCAGGGTCCCTGATACAGGCAGCCTGGTGTCAGCACAATGCAATCAGTGCCTTTTCCTGCCACCCTTGACTTGACAAAGACAAAGAGACATTTCTAATGCATCTCAAATGATGCAGTAAAATGTTCCAATCATGCGTTTCTTTACACCTAGGGAGCAATTAAAATAGGAATATCTAAGTGCACATGATGACTTTATGGAAACCTAAGCAATTATGCAGTCAAACCATGCGTCTCGCTTGTAAACAGCCTTGCTTTGTTCTTCAGTGCAGTCATTTATGATAGGAGAGCAAACAAAGCACCATCAGGGATTCTGCACTTGCAGGAATCCCTTTTCACCCTTTTGAAAGTGGCACACATGGATGGATACAAACATGCACTCAAATTGCTATACGTGCTTTTTATCTCGACAAATGTTGCGCTGAGATTAAATGTCTGCCTCTCTGTCATAACCTTATCATAACCTCTATGCCAAAAATACATATCCCTGGTGTACTCGCTGTGCTTTCAACACAAACACACACACACACACACACCTGAAGCAAGAGACGCATAGCTGAATACAAGAGATGCTTAGGCATTGCTAATCCAAAGAGAAGAGAAATGGGAAAGATGAGAAGAACTGGGCCAAAAAATGACTAGGATCTATATGTAGAAATCAGGTCATACGCAGCATATGGGACAAAGATACTGCTGTGCATGCAGGATCACATCATAATTACAAGCCCTGAATAAATACATATTGTCTAACTTCCCTATATGCCATTAATAAAAGCTGATTATATCAGTGAAGCTATTATTGTGCACACGGACCATTGACCAATGACTTGTGTCATTCTAAGGGCCAAAATCGCAACTCTTAATAGCTTGCCATTGTCAAATACAACACCAAGACACAATCAGCGAACAGTGATGACCTATCTTTCCCTGCTAATGCATGCATATCCTAACTTTAAGTGACCCTGCATCGAATAAATAAGCAGGTTCAACACAGGTGATAATATTTTTGACTAGATAGCCAGTTCTAATTAATTTTAAATAACTGCAGCAGAAATATTAGTTCCTAAATTTGTCAAAGGACCTCTACAGCTGTCTAGTATGGTTGTAGTTACAGTGCTCTGCTGGATACATTCTGTAGGTTTTTGTGGAAGCGGATTTAGGACCGAGAGATGAGTGGTTGCTAGGTGACTGGATAAAAAAAGAGGCCACAGGTGAAATCGTCCCAGCTTGAACTCCTCTCTCACTCGCTTGCCTTTCCTTGATTAGGTTGTCAAAAACAGGGGTTGTGGCAGTGGACGAGTGGTCACAGAGAAGCCAAGGCACGTTTTCTGTGTACATCTCAGCCATCTGAATTCCACACTTTGTGCATTTCCTGCCTATTTTCACCATCCTTGGTTTTATGTAACAGTGCGGCAATCCCTGTCATCACTTCACCTCTGATTCTCTTTCACTGCCCTTCTTCACTTCCCTATCCACATGTTGGAGGGACAGATTGTTCATCGCTTTCCTCTGTTCCTTCTCTGCAAAGGGCAACATTACATAATAGCAATACAATCCTTATTAGCTTTTCATTCATTGCTGCATACGTTACATGACATACAACGCTTGTTACCTCACAGGCCAGTCTGAACCTCTCCTCCCACATCACCTGAAAAATGACTCATCCAATTCTATCAAGACACAATATCGCTTATGCAAGTCCAACATCACATCAAACTACAAGCAGCAATGTATCTTTAAAAACAATGAAGACATAATGACATCCTCACATTTCACTGGTATTGATCTTGATTGGTTTACAAGCCAAAGAATTTCCTCAGAAATAAAGGAACTGAACAGGAAACTCCATACTAGCCTTTGTGATTATTGTAGGCACTCTAAAGTCCTGGAGGACCAGCCTCAGGATACAAGAGCGGAGAGGTGGAAACTGGAAAGCAGCCGTGTCGATGGGTGATAGCTAAAGAATGGAGGTCTATTCTCGAGTTTATGTAAAGCACATTTCTAAAGCAAAGGTGGAATCGAAAGTCTCTATTGTCCTATTTGAGCTTCACAGGCCAGGGGAGGCACGTGCGGAGTCCCAGCATGGAGGAGAAGACAATGGTGGGTCGATGTTTCTTGAACCTCAGGCCTTTCTTCAGGCGTTGGCTGTTCTCTACTACGTACAGCTCCCCCTGCTGGGCTGCACTGGATATCCGTGACACCACCTCCCCGTGAACAACCACCTCCTCCTCCGAGCGCACAAACACCTCCCTGAGCTCCTCCAACCGTCGCTCCATCTCTCTGATGACGCGTTGACGCTCCTCAACCTCCAGGAGGCGGCGTCGGGCTGCCTCAAACTCCATGCTGGAGCTGGGGGTGACAAGCTTGGAGGAGGGGGCCGTGGCAGAGGTGGATGTGGGCTCAGAACCGGTTAGCAGAGCCCCTGTCACCCTCCGAAAGTCTCCCATGGAAATGGAGCGCCTGGTGGCTGGAGAGGCCAATGCCAGGAGGGCAGAGGCGGATGTAGAGGGTGGCATGGATGACGGAGGAAGAGGGGGAGAAGATGATGATGGAGAAGGTGAATCCGGTGGTTGGATATCAGGATGTGGGTCCCTGTTTTTAATAGCTGCTGCCATGTCCTCCGTTGAGTTCTCATCACGGGTGACTGTGTATCTTTGTCGTCCCTTCATGGCAACTGTTTACCTCTTCCTGCGCTGCAGCTTTCCTTGCTGTTGCTGTTGATGTTTTCCCCCTGTCTTCCTGTGTCAGAGCGGAGAGCAGCCGTGCAGAGTGTGCAGGGATGTGCAGTGATACAGCCTGGGAACTGCTCCATTCATTATTAAGAGATCTGAGCCGGGGCTAGTGCTGTCTCTGCATCTGAGTGGTTGTGCTGGGGAGGAGCCTCCCATCAGCTCATTGGCTGCTGAGCTCATGAGCATGTCAGCTGATGATTGGGCAGCTGGTCTCAGTGCTGCTGATGCTGGCAGGCTGTCGTGTCCTCTGTTTGACTGTTTTGCTTTGTTGCCGTCATCTGGAGCTCTGCTGTGATCAGCTCTGCTCAGTCAAGCTCTGCAGAGGGAGACAAGACTTACAGGTCTCTCTCCTCTTTGCTGTTTGGCTCACACTGTTCTACCAACCGCTCTGCTGCTATTCCTCCGAACAGTCGGTCTCTTTATTTCCCTCTTTCTCTTGCTCGGATGGTTGCCCCTAGCAACACCGTCTCGACATCAGATGGCAAAAGTGGGAGGGAGGGGCACTGCTCCAATTCCTCTCTCCCATTTATCACCTTGCGGCTCAGCAATATCACCCTTTTCCGGTACTCATTCTCTCTCCCTCTCTCTTTTTACCAATTTGGCAGCTTACAGCCTTTCAACAAAACATATGTACTTCTTTAAGTCATATATAAGTAACGACAATGCACAAACACAAATAGGTGTCCAAAAATAGCACAAATAAACAGCAGGGCACACAAACATGCACATTTATTTTCTCTGGTAACAAAAACACTATACACTAGGTTACTGTTGACATTTGTGTACATATTTTAGTACTCAAATGGTAAGCACAGAAGACTTGCTGTTGCTAAGAAACTGTTATTTGCAGCAAATCTGGTGGCTTAGGGGGAAAGATTGTATTCAAAAGTTGTAAATCACTCTCTGGCACAACACATAAAGAGATCATACCAGGCTTATAAAAACATCCTCCCACTGCAAATACTGTTGCATGTTGCTGTATGTTGAGTGTCCTGCCCTGTGCTCTCGAATCCAATCATTTCCACAGATAAAGTCAGGATCAGATGATTTGAATACCTTTGCAAATCTGCCCAAATGAGACTTTTTTTAAGCAGTATTGCAGTAGGAAAAACCAAGGGAAAACTGAGAACTGAAAAGGCAACCCTTGCTCTCAGGAGTCCAATATTTCAGAACATTTAACCCAAATTAAAGCTGTTGTGACGCGTGTTATCCTGAATCTAACTACCTTAAATGTTGCTCTGATGGCACCGACTCTGTGACCTACTGGAGGTGAACAGGAACAGGTGTCTTCAGTTGTTCAAAACATTGCTACAGCAGTGCTGTGACATGACAAACCTGAACTTGTGCTTCACACCTGAAGTGTGGCTGCAATAATGGCCAGTTTCCATGTCACAAATTCTGATAGTAAGTACACTATCATTACATAATAACTTGATATTTCCCCCCTTCATTTTCCTCCGTTTGCTCCTTTATCCACTCCATTAGCAGCTAGATTACCCTCTCTGTCTAGACAAATATTGACTGCTTCTGTGGCTGCATTGCAGAAGCAATATGATAAGAGTATGGTGTAAGACACTGGATAAGTTCACTCAAACACACCGCACACACAGGCGCCTTCACAATTGAAAAGGGGTAACACTGGAGCACTAAGAAGTGATGGTTTAAGTATACTGCCTTCAGCTAGAGTGAATCAAAACAATGAAGCTTTTAGTGTGTCAGAGCACTCACACACATGCATATTTGAGTGTTCACTTAGCGCTTTGCTTTTATCTCAGGATTGGCATTGCATTAGCAGTAGCAGTGACGGCTCTCCCCCTGCTTTTAGCTTTACTGATCTGCTGATCTCCTGAGAGAAGAGAGAGAATGGCAGAGAAAGAGAAAGACAGAGAAGCAAATGGAAGAAAAAGGGGAGGATGTGGTCTTTGTGGCTATAGAAGAAATAGGAAACCCTGAAGATGTTCTTTTGGTCTTTATCCCGCTGTACTATTGACTAGGCAGAAAAAAGGATCAGTAAAGATTATACAAAGACAACTGCTACTGTGGAGTAGTATGAGATATGTACAATATAAAGTTAAATAAAATTATGTTTATAGAGTTAAACCGACACAATTTTGAAACATCAGTCAGTTTTAGTATTAAACTGTGTACGTGAAAGACTGGATTTGTCGAATACCACTTTAAGAGACAAATGTTATATTATTTTATATTATAGAATATCCACTGAAGTTTGAACATGGGAGGTGCAGCCTTATTAAGTGTACTTGCATGTGTTGCACAATTTCCCTTCATTACAGTTGTGTAAGTAAAGATTTGAGGGATCAAGGCAAGATGCTTCAGTGCAGTTTTTTTTCACATGATGCCCAATTTTGGAAGATTCTAGTGGTTGTGCAACAACCCACAGTTAAAAACCACTCTAGACTAATCCCACATGGTGCAAATACAGAGCTGCACTCACAGATTGCCATCATCATTGGCAAACATCTTGAGAATCAGGACTTAGCCTGCCTGCAAACACAAAGATGCTTAAACAAAAAATGGTTTTGTCACGACAAAGTCAAATACATGCACTTGGACGCATTCTCTCTCTCACACGCACAAACAACAAGTTGTTCCGTCTCTTCATTTAGTATGCAGAATTAATTGTGTGTGTTTAAAAGTGTTTAAACGCCTAATCCTTCCATCTATTCCTCTCTCCTCTATCTTTGTAGCTAAAATTGTAATGAAAGCCTGCTCTCAATCTCTCATACCCCACACTCTGTCCCAGATTACTTTAATCTGTGTGGTGTGTGTGTATTTGGTTTGCGTACACATGAGGAGCAGTGACAGCATCTGTGTGCCTTTACCTTGTCCAGTCTGCTTTTGGTTGAAAATGTATGCAATTCAGTTTCAGGTGTGTGTGTGTGTGTGTGTAGGTGTGTGGGTGTGTGGGTGTCTGTGTGTGTGTGTGTGTAATCGCTTGCTAGCAGTGTTGCAGCTTGGCAGTAGTTATACTGAAAACATAACATCATCAAGTTTGTGTTCAGAGAATAAATTCTGACCTGCAGAAGAGGATGGGGAAACAGCTGCAGGTCACAGCAGTCAGTCTGTCCTAACAAATAAACAAGAATGGATTTCTTACCTATTATGCAGTTAGTAAGAAAAAAACATCATCTTATATTTTACTGAGGGTCAGTATCGCAGTGAGTGAGTCACAGAATTTATAGATGTCACTAATTGGCTAATCTAATCTACAGTAACAACACTGTCATGTCACATATATAATAGAAAAATTCATCATAACTGAATAAACAATGTTGTCAAATAGATTTCTTTTAAATCACTTTTAATTTGTATATTTTGCTTCTCCTATGCTGGCACACATCCAATAATATTGCATGCTGCATGGTTTCCTCATTGCTGATAAGATGAAGGAGTTGGGGGGGCACACACACACGCACTCACACGACTGGATGTGTACAAACTGTAGTTAAGCCTTTACGATTTCCTT
Organism: Echiichthys vipera; assembly: GCF_963691815.1. Taxonomy (NCBI): domain Eukaryota; kingdom Metazoa; phylum Chordata; class Actinopteri; order Perciformes; family Trachinidae; genus Echiichthys; species Echiichthys vipera. The sequence continues at coordinate 12,665,241 of NC_139837.1, forward strand.
ATATTTAGGTATCTAGTTGCAATTTATGTCACTTCCGGGACTCTCGCAGAAGTGCTCTTGATCAATGTTTAGTAACCTTCATAGCTGATAAAGCTATTTTCAAATGCATAGCATGTACAAGGTCACACTCGCATTATTTCCTCCCAGTATGAATTATGCAGCATGTGTTGTATGTAGAAGCTAGCATCGCGTTTGTTTGCAAGGTTAGAATGAATTACGAGTGACTGTTGTGTTACCATAAAAATTATACATTACCCTTGGAGACGTGATGTAGATGGACAAACGGTGAGATTAAGTGTCAGTCTTCAGTATTTGTGCTTTCATGTACAATATACAGTGGCAGAACCACAGGGGGAGGCTATGAGCAGCACATCACAACTATATACTATATTCAACTCAAATCAGCCCTGAGAAAAACACAAGACAAGCTTCTATTAAAAATCTTCAGCCCTGGGCAGTATCCTGTTATCAGACAAGGATCTGCATCCACTCTCAAAAACACCCACACACTCTCCCACCCTTCTTACAATAACACAAGAAAATTCAGCGTCCATTTGAGAAAGAAGCCTCGGCTGACAGCTGCAGTAAACTGAGGAGGCAAGCCCAAGATAAAAAAAACTGCACTACTTTCTTCTCTTCCGAGACAGGAGACAGATGATGGTGATGATGCCGTTTTTCCGCTGTTCTGTAATCAATAACAGTAGCCTTGTTCTGCTGCTGCAGGCTGTGTGTGTGTGTGTGTGTGTGTGTGTGTGTGTGTGTGTGTGTGTGTGTGTGTGTGTGTGTGTGTGTGAGATCAGGAAGTCATTTATTGCAGTGTGAATTACTGGTATGGTGACGTCAAAGCTCAGAGAGCAGAACCCAAAGGGAGTATGAATGTGTGTCAGTACCTGGATAATTTAAGACTCTCTCTCCCTCTCTTGGAGGGGATTGTGAACAATTTACGTCTTTCCAGCATCAATCTCCTCGGAGATAGAATACGGAGAAACCAGCAGACCGGACCGTTATGTAAGTGCTGCTGTGCACAAGAGTGCGGTGATACTTCAGCCTCCAATTGGATACAGTAAAGGTGGTTCACAGTTTTAAGTGTTTGCAGGCTGGAGTAAAGGAGGGCTCGAGGAGGAGGAGGAGGAGGAGGAGATGGAATGAGACGATAGTTAAAACACTACAGGCAATTGGTCATCAGTTCACCAGAAAACTATTGGTAAGGAAGTTCCCTTTAGCATTCCTCTATTCCTGTTGGGGGGTCCCTCCACTCTGAGTAACACACCTTCCTCTATACATACTGAATGTTCTTATTCAACAATGGAAGTCCGCTCACGCACCATCAGGTCTGGCATCATCTGCTTGCTAGGGTGGCAGCGTAACGGGTATCCTTCTCTTTGCTGGCCAGGATAGAATGATATTACTTGAAATGGGAAAGATTTCTTTACTACATTTATGGCCTTTAAAGTCAAACCCAGGGCTTAGCTCCCTTCCATGTAAATACACATGCATTTGCTCACCTGGTCCCAATAATGATGCACTCTTTTATTATTATTATTATTTACAGCTTACTTGTATTACAATTGTTCCTTTTTTTACTAGGTAAGTGTCTTAGTCTGCTGTTTCATGGGTATATCCAGTATATATATCGCCCTTTATTGTACTTGTTTTATGTGTTTATACTCCTGTGTTTTGCTAAAATTCAGTAAAGTGTGAATCAAAACCAGGCAAGATGAAACCGATGGAGAGGAACTAAAGCCGAGGGAGATTTACATACAAATGTTGTAAGTTGTCTCCATTTTGCATATATAAATATAAATCAATTTACAATTAGGCCTAACGGGACAAATTGCGCAAGTTATGGGAAATTATCATCTAAAGAGGAAATTTTTTTTTTGCCAGTATGTTACCACACTGGCAACACAGTGGTTAAATAGAGTAAAGAAGAGTATGTGGTATCTGTTACTCCTCATCATTCATTTAACTTTTACATCAAAGCAAGCTTACACTTTATCTCCCCCCAGTGACCAGCTATGGAAACACACCATGCCGTGGGCCCACAAGAAGGGGTCAGACAAAATGGTACATATGAACTGAACCTTTCCCCCGTTACCTCAACTTAGTGTTTCTGCCGATAGAAAGTACCAATCTCATACTAGTGCCTTTTTCCTGCATTTTTCACTGCCACCATTTTTCATGTAAAGTAACATTAGGGTCAGGGGTTGCTGTGGCACTAAACACTGAGTCTGTGGCCTGGCATGACTAAATTCATGTAACTGATATGTGCTTTTAGAATGAAATTCACAATTGATGTGGACAAGTTACACGGCCGATAGACTCCATCTGCTTAATAAAGGTCAGTGTGTCAAAACTGATATTTATCCAGTGTATTGAATCGTGTATTTTAAGTACATGAACAATCATTAGATCCAAAAATAGACCTGATTAACAAGAGAAAGGGCCACAGAGTCATAGAGCAATAGAGTCAGAACAGACAGCAGACAGTCAGAGTCCAGAGTCAGGAAACGGCAGAAAACATCACTGCTGACCATTCACACCTTAGACATAATCTGCTCCAGCTTCCCACCTCCGGTAGGCACTACAGAGAACTGTACGCCAAAACAACCAGTCACAGTTTCTCTCTAAATGCTATCAGTCTGATGTGAACTTCAGTAAGTGTCAGAAACGAGCCCTGTAACACAAAGCATCCACATCTAGTATATAGTTGAAATGCACACATATTATAAAAAAAATGTTTATATCACTGTGAAATGTAGATTCAAGCATGCTGTATACAGTATGCCATATCCACCTACCTCTCGTATATAAAGCAGCCTGTTACATTAACCAATCCATATTAATTCCAGCACCAGTGGGTGCTATTGTTGTTTTCCCACAGTTAGGACATTTGACATAGCGACATCTCCACATTGCAGCTTCTAGAGCGAAGCGCAATTAAAACACCATTGTATAATAATGACAAATAACATCATAAACAAGGATTTTTACTTCATGCATTATTCCAGACTTCAAAATTCATCAGTACCACTAAAGACATTTTTTTCCTGTTGCCAGCAGGTGGGGCTTTGTCTGAATCTCAGCCTCTGCTAGGGAACCTGGCTGCTTGATCTGTGAATTTTAAGTCTAACTGTATGCAAGTGCTATACTAAAATCACTTTTAGGCACAACTAAAACAGAATAAGAGAGACAGTTCATCATAGCAACTGAATTTTTAATATTTGTAAGATATAAAAATCTTCATCTTTATCATACAATAACATCTTACCATAAATTTAGTCAAAGGAGGGAGAGTTTTGCCACCAAACAAGAATTATAATATAACTTTGATCCCTTTTGAGGTAAGACAGCTGGTTCATAGATTATTCAGCCACAGAGGTCTTCCCCTGTACACACGCACAGGCTGTTTGGTTTGTTCATCATGTGTTATCCATGTAAGACATTCTGCCTCACCTGTAGGCCCAGGCACCGAGCTGAAAGCAGGACCTACCCTGTGAAGCTACTTACAATGACACACATTTACCCTTCTTTAGGATCTCTCATGTTGAGGGTCAGTAAAATGAAAACATGTTATATAATCAACAGATTTAAGGGAATGATTCAAATGTCATGCATGAAAGGGTTACACACAAGACTGCTGAAGGTCTGTGTGATATTAGCAACCAGTGATTTGACAGTTTTAAAGGGGGAGAGAGACTGTGTCGGAGTGCTCAAATAAAGTCACAGTCGGTCTTTCCACCTTTTTACATCCCAAAACAGATGGAGAGACCTGTACAGCATTAAGTCCACAGACTGTGATGCGCTCAGCATGTCTTTCACTATTTTTAATCACCACATTCTTTGGACAAAAAGAAAAAACAAAAACAATCAACAACAAAAGAAGCCAACACAAGAAACAGCATTTGATATGCATTATCCAAGAAACACAGTGGGGAAAATGGGAAGGAAACAAAGCAAATATAGAATTTTAACATGCCACATTGTTCCTTGGGCAAGTTTTCTTTCACAGAAAGCCACCTATTTTACTAGTTTTTGTAGTAATAAAAATAATAGACATCTCACATGGTTGCCAGCAGGTTGACCAAGCAGAGAAAAAGGAGCAGAGAGAAACAAGGAAGCCACATGACATCATCACATCACCGGACCATGCACATGACCCTGTAGCATCCCGCAAGACAGTACATACACACACACACACACACACACACACACACTCAAACACACACTGCAAGTCATGCAACTGACACACTTGCAGGCACGCACACCTTCTGTAAAACAAAATACAATTATAGATTGACATTAACCAAAACGTCAGCATTTGACATTTCCCAGAATCCACGTTTTCCTGGCTGTACCAAAGCCAAAGAGGCATTTTATGGCAGGAAATGTTTAATTTTTATGTTAATAATGCTTTTTCAAAAACATATAACAGCAGTTTAACAGTACTGCGATTTTGTGCTGTCGGCACAGGTTGATTTGGCAGCACACCCGGTAATATAAAGCTCATCAATTTTTACAAAAAGAACAGGGAGACGGACAACAAAACAAGCCGACAGACAGGCGTGCAGCAAGCTGAATGATAACCAATCACAGCAATGATGACGAGAGAAAACTTTCATTGCCACAAGTGAAAACATGGCTGCATCGACTCTGTGGCCAGCCATGCACAAACACACTCGCACAGCACTAATACATCTGCCAAAAACCTGCAGCCATTATTTCCCCCCCTCATCGCCCCAACCGATCTTCACAATCTTTTAGCTAGTCCAAAGAGACTGGCCGACAGCGGCTGACGAGCCCGGACAACGAGGATGATAGCAAGAGCAGGGCAACTGATGTCACAATATGGGGGCAGGACCACAGTCCGTGTTCCTTGGCTGGTGGAGGCGGGTGAACACTTGAGTCCCCGTGCAAGCTGACCGGGCAGTTGGAGCCAGAAGGTGCGGTTTCGGTCAGTCTCAAGTGAGCCCATAGGTTGTTTTGAGTCTTTACAGGGAGGTGGAGGGAAGCTTCTTGACGCGCCTCTGAGCTAGGAAGGAGCTCTCGATGGGCTTGAGCTCTGGAGTTGGTTGGGAGTTCTTCAGGGCGGAGTAGGTGGCCGCCATCGCACCCTGTACATACACAGCAGCATGGTGATTGCAGCTCAGATAACCAACTATCCAAAATGTGGGTATTAGAAAAACGAATTCTGCAGTAATTACAGTCACATTATGATCTGTTACCTTGACCAGTTTGGGGTCCTGATGTGGGAGTTGGCTGTTGGGTAGTTTGTCTCTCTGCACAATCCAGGGATGTTTGAGGACCTGCTTTGCAGTCAGTCTCTGATGGGGATCCACGTGAAGCATCTTGGACACAAGACCCTAGAAGGAGCACATATCAAATATGAAAACAGGTATATAATATATTGTGAAAGAAGGAGACTGGTGTAATTGCTGAGAACCATGAGCGAAGAAGCTGTCAGTCAGATTTAAAGCTCCACCTTGGCAGCCTCAGACACAGTGTCCCAGTTGCCTCCAGTCAGACTGAAGTGACCATTGCCTATCCTGTTCAGGATCTCATTTGGGGTGTCCTCGGGTCCGTTCGCAAATGGAGTAAAACTGGCGGAAGAAAAGCAGGCAGATGACAGAGTGAGTATGAAGATCAGTGAGAAGGAGAAATCTGAGGAAGAAAAAGGTCTCAAGTGTTGGTATTCACCCAGCCAGCATGGTATACAGTAAGACTCCCAGACTCCAGATGTCACATCCTTCATCATAGCCCTGACGCTTCAACACCTATAATGACAAACGTTTCATTTCACCGTCTAACGCTGTAAAGTTTAAATTCAACCTCGGGACTGAAAAGTGGCTCACCTCAGGAGCTACGAAGTTAGCAGTGTAGCACGGGGTCATCAGCAGGCCGTTGTTGGCGCGCAATTGCTTAGCGAAGCCAAAGTCACAGATCCTGATTGACTCTGGATTTCCCGACTCGTCAACATAAAGGATGTTGCTGGGCTTCAGGTCCCTGTGCACCACCTGGAGGATGAAAGAAAATAGGAGTTGAAAAAGTACATAGGAGAAATGCAGTTAACTGGGGCATGACAAAAGTATAAAAAACTGAATATACAATATTAATAAGGCAATTTCAGGCTGTGTTGTTACTGATTTTAACAGTAAAATTCTCAGATTTAAAAAAAGGGTAAGATCAGTTTCAGCTAATGTTCACGCAGATCTGTTTTGTCCCCAGAAGACACTGACACCATTATTATTCTGGTTGTCCTCACCCCCTGTGAGTGCAAGTACTCTACGGTCTTGGTGATGGTGTGAAGCACAGAGCTGGCCTCCCTCTCCGAAAAGAACTTCTGTTTGAGGATCCGATCGAGCAGCTCTCCTCCACGCATCAGCTCCGTAACCATGAACACCTGCTTACCGTTGTCGTACACCTGAGAAAGAAACGCACACGTTAATCACCAAAAGTGACGCTCGGCACATTTAAAACCCAAGGCAAATAAGAGTGTGTAGTGCATAAGTGCATGCTTTTATACTCACGTCCTTCAGTGTTATGATGTTGGGGTGCTGTCCATATCGAAGTAGAATCTCAATCTCCTCAGAGGGGTCTGTACTGGTCTTTTCAATCATCTGTCAATTACAGTATATTAATAATATTACAATTATATATATTAATAAGATAGTCGAGATTGTTGCATCGTCACAGGATTTTTTTTCTTAAATTTTTTTGTAAAAAGTTAGATTAACATGTTTTTTTAACTATTATAAAGCAGATTTAGGTGCCATATACAGAACCAAATCCACAGAGAAATGCAAACAGCCCGTTTTCATAAACAGTGGTATTAAACAAGCTGTCAGGACATCTGTAGGGTTGTGATGCCACAACTATACTATATAGATCAGGAATTGCTGACCAATCAGAACAGTCTGGGCTTTTTCGGGAGGGGGGGGGCTTAAATGGATCGGTGAAAGAACAGAGCATTACAGACAGAGGGTGAATACAGATACATTCAGACAGACAGCATGTTAAAGATAATGTGTTTTTAGAACATTAAAGCATGTAAACATGTTCAGGTAGAAACCTCAAATGCAAGGTTGAGCCTTATGAGCGTGATATGGGACGTTTAATATACGTGTGTATGTGTGTTCATACCTTGACAGCGTATTCTGCGTTGGTGGTTTTGTGGATACACCGTTTACAGACGGAAAAGGACCCCATGCCGATGTCTTCCTTCAATACGTAGCCGTCACTGAACAGCAGGTTCTTTCCGTGCAATTGCTGCAGAGGAAGAAGAGCAGCGGTAAGAGAAGGTGTGGAGGACTGACAGAGCTGATGAGGTACAGGGATGTCTGGAGGTTTTCCGGAAGGAGCTGAATCTATTTTTCTCTCCTTCTCTCTGGTGGTAAAACAGTCTCCCTCAATCTAACACACAGACTTATTACTGCTCCTGCCAGGCATAAAACAGGATCTGAAGCCATGTACCGCTGTTAAGTCATTTTATTCCCTTCTTCTTCTCCCTGTCTGCCTTACACACATTGTTCACATCTGTATTTTTCACTTTTGTCTTCAAATAGCTGGTCATATTCAATTGTGATTTATCCAACATAGACCCTAGGCCCTACAAATGCAAAAGAACTTAACTCACCAGAGTGAAGCACTGAGAAAAAATACATGTCTTGTTGTCCAGCTTAATGAATTGTACGCATAATATTGGAAATGTTGTTTAATTGTTGTTTGAAGTTATTTATGTACATAAAAATTAAAGCTCAAACTTGACCTTTGACCCTTATTTAAGGATTAAGGCAGTCCACCTTTGCATTGTCTAAAAACAAGAACATACTGTTTGATAGTGATTATGACCTAGATAGAATCTAGTGATATATCATTAAAAACAAAACCTTACCTTGTTATGTTTCAGTGTATGAAAGGGGGGGAAAATGGTAACTTCATATTCATGAATGGGTAAGAAAAAAAAAGCATTCTAAGAGCAACGAAACAAAGCCAGAGAAGCATGAAAGGGAAGTTGGAAGATTTTGCCTTGGTTTTAACCAGCTCTTTTTGTAGTTAAGGCAAACACAACTCACTATTTTAACAAAACAAAAAAGTACAGGAGACAAAAAGGAATAAAAGTAATTTTGGACCAAAGTGAAGTTAAGGTCTTTTTTTTCTTTTTGCAGCTTGAACTTGTGTTAAACCGGATCTCCTGGCAGTTAGTTTAAATGAGGAAAAACACAGTTAGGAAACTACAGTACTTATTCTGACCTGGACCACTGGGTGCGGCGGGGGCTTGACTGGCTCTACTGAACCTTCCTCCTCCAACAGAGTCGAGGCAATAAAGCTGAAACCTCTGAAGAGCTGGTGAGCTCCGGCACTGGGGGGCACGCCGGGGGAGTCTGGAAGAGAATGAGGAAAGTCAAGTATTGAATAAAGGGAGATATTTGTCTTGTGCTGAGAAGTTACAGAGATGTTGGTGTACAAATATGGCATTGCAATAAACCATGCTTTCAAGCTTATGTATTTTTACAAGCACTGCCATAATAAAATGTTATTGCATCTTAATGGTGCCTTAATCACAATTGTGTCTCCTTGAAAGATTACACATCCTGTATTGATTATTTTCTAAGCTGAGAGAGGAAAAGTAGAATACTTCCACTGAACTACTTCCAGGAAGGAAACTGACACAGAAACTTATAATGACTGCGCAGCTTTGATTTCTCACCTTTCGGAGTGCGGGAGGTGAATTCAGAGTCAAAGTAGAAGGTGTCGTCCGGACGTGCCACCGCCGGTCTGAACGGAGGTTTTAATTCTCTTCTGAATAGTTTCTAAAAAAGGAATAAGACTTTTAATTTTTTTTTTTTAAGTTTCCCTCCCACAAACATTGATTGTTATTCTAAATGAAATACATGCATATATTAAAATATCCTTGACACTCACATTCCAGTCTATGGTGGAGAAGAAGCCATGCCGTTTAAGCTCCTCTGCACCGTCAGCACCAGATCCTGGAAAAAAAGAAACAAAACCTCAACAGAATGACCCATATATGAAGAAACTAAGCTTGGCTGCATACATTCATGCAAAGTAATGTTCAGGAGTTGATACTAACCCAGTCTGTTGACAGGGTTCCTCTTAAACAATGCCCTGAGCAGAGATTGGGATTCTGCGCTTAGGAACTGAGGCATTCCCAGACGCGCCCTGCGGGGAGAGAGCGAGAGAGTCGACACGCAGATCAAATTATTTCAGCAAATATCAAGAGAGGCATTTTCAACAGCAGCGGTATGTGACAGCTTGTTTTTTGCGTTGGCTTGCTCTTACATCTTGAGAATACTCACTTCAGAATCAGATTCATAGTTTCTTTGCGGTCCTTTCCTTGAAATGGCAGCGATCCAGTTAACATCTCAAACTGGGAGACAAGAACGTACAATTGTGATCTACATGCCTGGCACGAGTGCAGCTGAATATTTATGCTAAAGAGCTCTTGTAATAACTCAAATATTTTTATTATTCTTAGAGCGCTGGTTTAGAAATGGTCTAAAATACAAACGGCCCTGCTTACCATTAGTACTCCAAATGACCACCAGTCGGCGCTGTGGTCGTGTCCCTGCCTGTTCACAACCTCTGGTGCCATGTACTCCACAGTACCGCAGAAGGAATATGCTTTCTTCTCATGATCAATGGCTTCTTTACACAAGCCAAAATCTGGAAAACACAGCGCAACACTCAGTTAGCACACCATAACAAAGCGTCAGCACCCAACTGTAGAGTGTTGTCTGTTATTCTGAGTGATTTCAATATACTGAAGTTAATAAAATATAATAAACACTATGTTACAGCACTTCCTCTGCATTTGTCCCTCAGTATGAGTTGTTAATATTGCCTCTCCATAATCTGCTATGGTCACCTTTGTTTCAATGGCGGAAGGACACAGGGGTAAATAAATGGCGGTGATTATGGAGGAGGAAAGAGATGGATGAAAGGGAGATAAAGTGTAATAATTAATAATTGACTTAGGGAACATGTGCAGGCCCATATGCAGATATCTGGAGTCAGCAAGATAAGGCTGTCACCCAACTGTGAGTAATGAAGGTCAACAAGGTAGAGGAGAGGAAAGTGTGTGTGTGTGTGTGTGTGTGTGTGTGTGTGTGTGTGTGTGTGTGTGTGTGTGTGTGTGTGTGTGTGTGTGTGTGTGTGTGTGTGTGTGTGTGTGCGTATGTGTGTGCGTCATCAGGGTTCCCTCCCGGTCGTGATCTAAAGTGCTGCTGTCCATCTAATAGGGCACTCTGACAGAATCCAGAGGCCGTTTCCATTTGTCGTAATTGCTGTGATTTTTTTATCGTGCGATCAAACAAGAATTAAAGGCAATTACTTGCAGGTCTGGTTGTTCCTGATTAGCCTACTCACAAAATAATGTCTGTCACAAAGAGACCGGGCGTGAAGGACAGAGCAGGAGACTCACCTGTGAGTTTGATATGTCCCTCTTCATCCAGGAGAATGCTTAAAAGAAAAGAAAAAACATTGTCAATATTAAAACAATGAATGTCTTTTAAGGTATGAACAATTCACTCGTTAAGACATCACACACTGCGCATTCTGCTGGAATAACTTTACACCTTAAAAAGGCACCTTTTTCACTTGCCACTAGCATTGGTTGAAGATATAGCATATCAACAACCGATGGCAGTAATGGACCAGAAAAAGCAACCATGCGCCAATTAAAAAAGGACAAGACGACCACAAGCTGATGTGAACACCGCAGGATTCAAAACTTTAAAAGGCTTTGCAAATGTTTAATGAGGCAGGTTTGCATTCATAATGTTTGTTTGGCCTAAGGGAAAGACAACATGCATTTTGGTGAGCCATTGGAATTCTACATTGAAAACTTACTGGGTAAAGGGCAATATGGGAGAAATGTTTTATATTAATTCCAAACATTGAATACCCACCGCCCGCCCCCCCATCAATGTTTGCCCAGGTTCTTGGCAATTACATTGCTTATTAGATTACCCCAAATAAAAAGTATCTCCAGGGTGCACTGCAGCAGGGATAACAGCTTTTTCATAAAGACTACAAGAACTTATGTCAGTGTAATTCCGCAGTCGATGGTTTATGAGATGAGATTTGGCTTTACAAATGTAAGAATGTGCCAAGATTTTGGATCCAAAAAGCACAGTTTATCCAATATGCATCTGTCTTTATAAGTGTTTTGCATTCAGTATGTCCATTTGCTCTCACTTTTCAGGTTTGAGGTCCCTGTAAATGATGCCCAGGCCATGGAGGTGGTCCAGTCCTAATGCCAGCTCTGCAAGATAAAACTTCACATCCTCCTCTGTGAACATCACCTGGGAGGCATGAGACGCAGAAACAGAGGGAATGAGACGCAATAATAAGGTGAGACGATGAAGAGGAATTAGATATGTTTGTCATCAAATTGGACCCTAGGCCAGCAAAACCAATATCCAATAAATCACTCTCACCTCTTTTGAAAGTCTAGTGAAGAGATCTCCTCCTCTGAGAAAGTCCAGGATCAAGTACAACTTCCCTTCGGTCTGGAATGCTACAAATACCAACAAATTTCACTCAAATGTGATTAAATGGTAAATCAGGAAACATGACTGTGGAAAAATTCTGGAATTTAAAGCAATAAGACAGGAATGAAAACATTAGATTCAATAAAAAATAAAAATCTTCTGGGTGACTCACCATAGTGTAGTTTAACAACAAATGGGTGGTTGACGTCTGCCAGGATGTCTCGCTCCATTTTGGTTCTCACGCGGTCTCTGACTAAATAATGAATAAAAAAACAGTATACTTATACCAACACATGATGAGTGCTCATTCTCACAAAACACAATTTAAAAAGGGATGAAAAAAAAGACTGTTCATCTGCACACTAACAACATAATTTTAGGTACTGTGTGAACAAAGCTGATACTCTGATTTTAATCAAGTGAATGAGGCCACCTGTGCATAAAAAAAACCAACAACAACAACAACACAGCAAGCTGTGGTCGTCGTATTACCACCACTATGCTTTCATAGTTCTCTGTGAGTTACAGGAAAAGATACGCCCTTTTATGTGAAACTGAGGGTACCACCACTTCAAAAACAAGCAATGAAATCACCACAAAAGCTAAAGAGAAAGCTTTTTGAAACAATCCTACATGAACTTGGAAATAAGAGAGTAGTATAGTAGAAACGTTCCATCAAGACAAAAATACAGGGTTGCAACAAATTACTATTTTAATTATCTTTTTATTTTTTTTTTATTTCTTGGAGCTTAATGTGACTCCTTTAAATTGCTTATTTTGACCAACCGCCAAAAACCCAAAAGTATTGAAAACTATAAAAATATACGAGAAAAGCAGGAAGTCCTCACCTTCCTTTACTTCATTTTCTGATTACAGACTATCAGCACTAAATACAAACATACAAGTCACTATAACTGTCCTGTGCCTAGCGGTGTGTTCTAGGACAAGTTTACACAGCTGGGGTGAGGAACTTCAAACCTCTGATCACAAAGCCAGCCTTTTATATTATGATGATATGATTCAAGCTACGGCCGGGCGATATGGCTAAAATCTTGTATCCCGATAAAGGTCTTTTCATATCTTTGTAACAATATATATCACAATACAGAATGTTTTCTAGTAATTCAATAAATAAACACACTAACCACATTTAAGCATTTGTACGCTAAATAAATACTTGATACTCTATTCTCATTCAAATAAAATCTATTTTTTTTTAAAGAACTTAAGTGCAAAATGAACGCAACGCATCCGATCTCCCAAGAACGCATGCTTGTTATTAGCAATTTAAGAATGTCATTTTATATATATATATACGATGTAATCACGATGCGATTTCATTGAAAAAAACAATAGATTATCATATTGAATTATCGCCACAGGCTGCGGTACCCTTGAGTGTGGCCTTCTTGAGGACCTTCATGGCATAAAGCTGGTTGGCATCGGGAGGGGTCACCTTTCGCACCAGGAACACCTGTAATAAGCACAAGTTACATCAGATCAGGGATGAAGAGACAGTGTAAAGTCAGACAAAGGGAGCAGCAGAGATCAATTAAAAAAAAAACTTTATTTGTCCCCGGGGGGCAATTCAGGGAAAGAGATGGTAGTTACCTTGCCAAAGGATCCCTGTCCCAACACTTTGAGCAGCTCAAACTGAGAGGCATCAGCCTTCTCTGAGCCCTCCTTGACCACATGGGTAATGTTGATCTCCTTGATTTCTCCATCTTCCTGAAGAGTGCAAAGCATAGGGGGAAGTATAATAAACCAGTCAGTAATCACAGAAGAAATGGGTAAAACAATGAGGACACTTTGTTTGTCAGGACTGTGCGAAGCATAGAATGTCAGACATTGTTTGCTTAGCAAAAAAAGAGAAGTAGTTTCATAGGTGTGTCTCCAGCTGTAAATAATACTATCAAAATAAAAGGCTTCAGAAAGAGGAAGCACAGCAAAAACTGTAATGTGTGTGTGAAAGGATGGGTGATGTGAGTGAACACCCAATGTTTCTGGTGTTTTCCTTTTTTTTAAAAGTAGTTTCTGGAAATAATGGTGTGACTGCAACGTCACAACCGAGTGGCAGTAAATCATCTGTCGACATTTCAAACAGTGCAAATTAAAATGCCTCCAGAGGTTTGGTTTTACGTGGTGGGTTTTTTAACACAGGTTGTACAAACTCAACTCCCACTTCTTTTTGCAGGGTGGAGCACTGGCACCGGTGACTCCACCACATGAACACACTGCTGACCTGGGGTCAACCTCACCCACAACACAACACCCTTCAGTTAGCATCGAAGCATCGACAACAAGTCTCTGCACTCATAATACCCAAGAGTGTCACACCCTGTGACTACGGCGAGGCACAGTACCATAGTTACCTGCAGGGAGCATTTTACATTTTTACCTCCAGGCTCACATACTTGCAGAGTTTAATTGCAAACTTTGGGATTAGAAAGTAGGGCATCTTTCCTTCCCTTGAATTCATCCTCTGCAGACACAAGATGACACTATTATCATGCACGGAAAAGTAGAGACAAGACATTTTAGTCCGTAGTGTTGTAGTTTTGCTGCTTGTTCCAAATAAAATGCACCACTTTAAGGCTTTCAGTGGAACATTGATGGACATTTGTCATTATTTTGATATTTTGTGGATGAAGTTAGTGAATTAGGTAACTTGTTTAATGAATTACTCATTTAGTCAAAAGTAAATTCATTGACAACAATTATGATCATTGATTATTTAATCAATTTAGTAATTTAAGAAGCAAAAAAACCCCCCAACATTGTCTGGTTTCAGCTTCCCTGTGAGCATTTGCTGCTTTTCTCTATTTTTAAATATAATTAACTGATAATCTTTTTGTTTCTGACATTTTAAAGCTAAAATGATCGATTTATTACGCACGTCAGATTCATCATTATTGAAAATAATCATTACTTGCTCGCCTAAATTAAACAATTTATCTATTAATAACTATATTAAAAAAATACTAAATTAATCAGACATGAAAATGCTAAAAGTTTCGACGATACACTGTAAAGAGCCAACACCACAGGCCACTGCAGCCTGGGAGTTCATTTGACAACAGGAAACCAGAGCTGGTTGAGCGTTCAGACTCTCAGCTGCAACTTGTTTCTAAACAACCACAGATAACAGCGAGCATCGAGCCTCGTCTGCACTTTGCAGTATTATTAAATCACACTTCTCTGATTGTTCATTTAAAAATGACTGTGCTTAACGACGACATAACGCCACTAACAGCTCTCTGGAGACTACTCGGGAGTTAATTAAAATGCCAGCATGAGGAGGTATCACTTTACCGTCCAGTGGTTCCTCGGCGCAGGTAAAGTGTCGGTGCTGTTGCCTGTTGCAGCTGTTGATCTGCAGTTAACGTGTGCAGGGCTGCCGCCAGCCAAGGCTTTGTTCTTTTTGGACAGGTAGAGGCTCAGCAAGCGGCTCAGGTTGAACTTTCTCGTGTCCTTTTCCATCTCAGCATCGCCAAAACTTTTGCTTCATCATCCCACCCAGGTCTATAACAAGTCAAACGCCGTACTACCTTATATAAATCATCTCAAACCTCACCTCATCTCACCACAAGCTCACTTAAGACCCATATGTGCACTCATGTCACAATTAGTTCTGTGGACGTCGAATAAATGTGGAAAAATCCCTCAGCCTGTTTCCCTTTATCTGTTCTCTCTGCAGGGGCCTTCTGCTATAACTTTTATGAACTCTTCTTTTTCTCTTCCATTATCTCTCCTGCCCTCCCTCTCTTCATTGCTCACTGTGATGGTCTGATGAGCCCTGTGAGTCCTCAGTGACTGACTGCAGCTGTAGTGAACCGGAACCAAAGCAGGCAGGAAGGAAGAGCCTGCTCTAATTCTCACAGTCCTGCACCCAACAAGTCTCTCACACACATGCACGCACGCACGCATACACACACAGTGGCTAAAAGAAAGAAAGAAAGAGAAAGAGAGGGGAAGAGTATAAAAGAAAGGATACAAGAAAAGAGAGAGTTAGAAATAGTGACAAAAAAGTGTGTTTTTCTGCTGCCTCGATTGAAAATCATACATCTCACTCCTCACCACATTTACCGCGTTATCTTATCAGTGTTTAGTCTCCAAAGTGGTAGGACTTCAAATCCAAGCTCTATGTCACTGTCCTTTAACGACAATTCAACAGAGTAGAAGCTAGAGGACGGGGATAGGCAGGCAGAGGGAGAGAGGAGGAGGTGTCCCCTCAGTGTTAATAAGATTCGGACGACTCACTGCCTGTGGATGACAGACATTTTCCTCTCTGTGGAAAGGCATGCCCCTCTCTTTCTTCTCATAAAAGTCTATTCCTGCTCATCCTGTCTCTTAATGCAGCTCCCATTGGTCCTTAAGTGCGCACTCGCTCTTTTTCTTTCCTCCATCTCTAACTTTATTGCCCTTTGTGCAGTAAATACCTCTTCAACAAGAGAGAATAGGCTATTATGCGCCCATGTAAGTACAGCGCCCGCATGACTCAACTTCTCTCTTAGGTCAGAAAACCTGAATTTCACAAACATCTGATTACACGGTATTGCAGTACAAATTTGGTAAAGGTTGATTAAAACAATTGTAGGATTGGTGAATTTCCAGAGGGCAGAAGGACAAAATTGCAAAAGTGTGTTAGCTTGAAGGGGAGCAATAATGTGACTTTAAGCAACATTGAGCCTGAGTGGGCTTGCTTAGCAAAGGAGGAGCTGCAGGTTGCTCTGATGTAAAGCAGCTGTACAGTAAAGGTGAGGGCTTACCTGGACTCTAATATTGGCAAAGTCCCTCTCTATCCAGGTGATATGAGACACGTTCTGGGAGAGGATGGTTGTGTTGAAAGTTAACATATGTTTACAGAGAAAATACTTATAATAACTACATTTCAATTCAAAGGAAATACAGATCACACACACACACACACGCACGCACGCACGCACGCACGCACGCACGCACAAACACAAACACGCACACACGCGGGGTAAGAAAAGGGCAGGATGGTGATGGTTATAGTTGCCACACTAGTGACAGGAAACTTCTCTTTCCTCTTAGTTCTCACTTCCTCTTTTCTTGAACCGATCTCGCTTCCTTCCTGCTCGTTAATTTAAACATGTTTCTGCTAACAGCGGGGATCAGGGTTTCCCAGTAATAACTGCAGCCCTGAGAAAATCTGAATTTCACCAAACTTATCTGACTGACGTGAACATGTTCACAATCTCTAGAATGTGCAGACACTCAGAGTCATTTGACACTAATTGTGTAATTTGATCAATGCGCACAGTCTCTAGACGGTGCTAAACTGGAATAGGTCTACGGTTTAAGAATTGAATGTCTCGGCACATCTATAGACTGTCAAGATGGTTCAGCGAAACCATTTCAATTTGATTGTGTCGATATGAATTTGTAGTGCATCAATGCACAGGCTGAACACGAGCATGCTGAAACAGAAAGTGTGTTCCTGGATGAGCACTGCTATGAAAATCGACTGCACATGTAGAATGAAAGAACTGCAGTTAAAGGTTTAATGAACCAGAAAAACTAACCGTTTACGAGGTGTTTGAGGGTTAGAGGAGGTGGAAGATAAACACGTCCTCCTGCGTTTTCCGAGCACTTCACAGCTGAGAAGCATGTAGCTCAGCATCACATCGACCCGCACAAAGGAAACCCGTTCCTCTCCTCCAAAAATACCACAACACACACGCACAGCTCCCAGTCCCGCACACATTCCTCACCCAGGCACCACCCACACTCAGAGACGCTCACTTCGTACACACTGGAGATTACAAACAAACATGGACAAAAGCGGCTACTTGCCTCTCGGGTGCGGGTTTTGGTGCGGAATAAGAGCCTCCACATGTCCAAATTTTCCCATGTCACTAGTGTCAGTTGATTTCCGTGTCACTCTTACAAATACAAAGCCTCTGTGTCAGAGTTGGCTAACACTTTCTGTATGCAATACCACAATGACAGAGACCAGAGACCAGAGACCAGAGACCAGAGACCAGAGACCACACACACACACACACACACACACACACACACACACACACACACACACACACACACACACACACACACACACACACACACACACACACACACACACACACACACACACACACACACACACACACACACACACACACACACACACACACACACACACACACACACACACACACACACACACACACACACACACACACACACACACACACACACACACACACACACACACACACACACACACACACACACACACACACACACACACACACACACACACACACACACACACACACACACACACACAGAGAAGTTATAAAAATGGATATGAGCAGCAGATTGACATGTTGGGGATTAGAGTGGGAGGAAATGGTTCCAGAGCTGCAGGAGGAGCCTCTTAGGAAGCATTTTCTCATTGGGAGAAGAAAGAAATGAAAAAAAAAAAGGATAATCAGGGACAGGGAGTGGTAACAGAGTAACAGAGGTGGCAAGGGGGAAAAGACACCGTTGCAGGAGCACAGGGCAGTTCCAGACAAGTCTACTGAACTGCTTTACACACTTTGATGTGAGGTTGAACAAAACAGAGGGATGCTTTGCATAATTAGACACTCCATATGATTACACAAGTCTCTTTTGGCAACCAGAGGAGTTCTCATCAAAGGGGAGGAAATTGCCTGCATGCTAATGCATGCTTGTCGAGAAAAAAAAATGACAATCGTGTTAGAGACAGACACTGTGTAATGGCCTTTGATAAACACAAGGGGCCAGTGCAGGTCTACAACCAGGCCAGCACCCCAAAAGAAGGGTGCCATGAGAGAGGAGCTTTAGCCAAGTAAGGGCATGTTCACATTGTTAGCTCATGCTTCCACCCGAGCTCACTGTTGGATGTGACATTAATTACAGCAAGGGAGACAAAAAGTTGGGCTGAGGGAGAGCATGTGGGAGGTGACAGAAGCCGGCCTGCTGCTTAAAAACCTGACCAATCACAGCGGCAAAAGATCACACAGCTTTAAGCCCTCTAACAGAAGTACACTGGAAGATTTGGTAAAATATAAACAAAAAAAGGGGGAGAAAGTGTGTTGAAATGGCCTGAATCAGTAGTAGAGAAGAAGTGGATTTAGGCAGTGAGCGAGGTGAAAAACACAAGTTTAGACAGTTACAGTATTTGTCTCACTGTAGCAGGAGGAGAAAAAGTGCAAATGTCCAGAGTGGGAGTCAGCGTAAGCGACTTGTGTACATGGAGGGAGACAGAGTAGTCTAAACATCCATCCGTCCAACCGTGGCTCAGTCTCATTTCTATGAAAACAAATAACCTACACAAGACTTTGTCTGTCTGAGTGTGCGCACACACAGAGGGGAAAAATACACTGCTCAGGTACTTCGCAGGGCTACCTTGACTATGACTACGAATTTGTGATTACATAATTAGAACTGGAGAGACTCTTGAAAATATGGTAGGCTGTATGTACCTCTATAACAATAGAGTCCATACAGTTGTGTCTTTGTGCGCGGGTGTCCAGACAAGAATGTCTCCCTCCCTGTTTTTATCTGATACTCTGAGGTCTCACATCCATCACTATCGGTGTATACTGTTTCCGATATGAAAAGCTTTTTTACAGAACATTTAAAGCAGAAAACAAGGCTTGGTGTTTTAGAAATGCTCTCACGTAGCTTTAGTTTATTTTTATTTATTCTTTATTTAAATGGTCAGCAATTGACTGATACGTAACTTTTATTTTGTTCACAGAACTTTCTGACTGTACATTTCTAGAACTGGTTGACAATTGAATACATTGTATGTATGATATATAATAATGTGAAATGCATACTCATATGTGCAAATCGGTTTACAATCCACACAGAAAAGTACTTTTTTCATTCCAAATAAAAAATTCCCTATACCGGCCTCCATATCGGTAATCTGTGTAATTTCCTCCTCTAAAACCAATATTGGTATCGGCCTTAAAAACCCCATATTGGTCAGGCCCTAGTCCTTTTTCCCCCTTCATCAAATCTGAAAGCAGGAACCAAAAAGGCTACTTTATTTTGGAGGGCAGGATTGGATTATTCACTCAACTTTTTCTTTCACATCCATTGTGTTTCCCCCCTTTTGATGAACATGCTGTTCCTACGACACAGCTTCTTTCCGCTTCGCCCAACAGTCTCTCCATCTGCCCACTTTCATCCTGTCCTTTCCCCTGTCCCGTTCATTCTCTCACTTACTCTGTTTGCCCTCTAGCAACACCTGCCTTGACTGCCACGACCGACAGACAGATGGATATAAAAAAGGGAAGAGGTGGATGTAAGGAAGGAACAAGTGGGAAGAGGATGTGCTACAGATGGACAGTTTGAGTTCTCATCTGACATCCCATCATGGTGCTTTAATACAGGTTTGGCCTGGGGCAAGCAGATTCAGAAGACATTCAAAGATTGTCATAAAAAGAGACAAACAGAGAACAAAATAAAGTTCAAGGACATGTTGCCTAAGAACAAATATCTATCTGCCCAGCAAATACCTAATGTCTTAACCCCTCACTACTTAACGTAACTATCTACAGCTTCATCTATAGTACATTATTTCTAAATAGTAGAATAAGAAACATGTTGTGTGTGTGTGTGTGTGTGTGTGTGTGTGCGGTGTATGTGTGTGTGTGTGTGTGTGTGTGTGTGTGTGTGTGTGTGTGTGTGTGTGTGTGTGTGTGTGTGTGTGTGTGTGTGTGTGTGTGTGTGTGTGTGTGTGAGAAATATAAGATGAGACAATGACTGTTTCTATGGAATCAGCGCTCCCTTTAGCACACTACATCACACGAAAACAGAGCTATGTAGATATAGAAGAAAAGAATGAAAAGGTTTGGTGGTTTATTACTAGTCACAGGTTGCCTGTCACTGTTAAGATTTGTTGATCCTTGACCTGTTGGTGGAGGGTACCGCTGGGGTAAACACCCATCCTTTAGCAGACCATCTGTCCATGTGCTCATCAAATTGCACTATGACATCCACGCACACTAAAAACACGCACAAAGTTGTACAAACAAGCAGATTTCTAACGAAAAACTACTTTGATTACCAAATAAAAACTTAAAACTACTACTACTACACTGACCCAGCCTCAGAATGCAATGCAACAAATGGTGTCATTGAATGACAAGTCTGGACCGTCTGGCACAGATGCTGTATTAACAAATGCCATAGAGAAGTAAAAGGTGGATGTTCTGGATTAGCACAGATGCTACAGGAAATCCTGTGCTGGCATCTGCACTATTAATATCACCAGCAAGGATAGCAGTAAGATGATAGGCAGTTCAGCGCTGGGCCAGTTGACATGACGCTGTAATGGCCTTGTGTATTCACTGTGGCAGCGATGGTCAATAAATAAATAAAAGTGAGACAAAAATGGCAGGACAGAGTAAGAGAGAACAAGGGATACAGAGATAAGTGGGAGAGATAGAGGACAGAGGAAGCGAAAAAAGAGTGGGCCCTGGAATACAAACAATGAGGTCATGAGCGTTAAAGCTAAGCTGGATGACTGCAGCGCTCTACATCACCATGCTTAGAATACAGAGCCGCATAAACATACACAGAGTACTACTCATAACAACGCAAACAATAACAATTTTCTTCCCTTTCGTCTGATTTCTCTGTCATCACGTTATCAGTTCCCACTCTCATAGTTCAAACTCTTCACACCAGCCAGAGCAGCCTTAAATAGCAGCTGCGTATTTCAGTGGATACTTCCTGCTTCCGCCCTCTCGTGGTTCTCCTCTTTCCTTAAATATCGACCTGACCACTTGCCAAAAAAACGCACACTCAAAACATTCATGGACATGAATCAAAACACTGGCCAAAGGCATCCTTCCTGAAACCCTCTTAAACACTTCTCAGAACCTTGTGCCTTGTTCCACAACACATCCGACTATCATTCTTTTTCATATATGACCTCCACTGCCTGCAACACAGTCCGGCAGCCACAACTTCATTCTTCTACACGGAGGCCAGATACGTGGCAGCTAATCCTTCCTGTTTGTAAGACGGCACTACAGTGCTGCAAAAGTTAATTCTTTTGGTTATGGATCCCGATGGAATATAGATGGATTTTAGGGTGTAGGATGGATTTAAATTTAGAAAATATGCACATGTAAGGTTCATTTAAGGATGGTCCTTTTAATTTATTAAAAAAGCACATTATGGTAGTTCTCAACCTGTTAATTGTAAATTGGTAGCTACGAATTTAGCATCTGAGCAGGATAATATGAAGCTGTGTTAAGACTTTTTAGACATATATTTGAATATCAGTATTGCTGGAATAATTGTTTTTCTTTGCCACTTGGGGGCAGTAGAAAAACCTGTAAACACAACGCGTTGACATATCATAAAGCTGACATGGCAAATGTGTTCACCATGTTGACCAGCTAGTCACTAACTTTGTCTGATGTTTGTTGCTAGACATGTCACTAAAACATGGTTCACGTGAAAATAGCTGCTGTGGCTGGACAAAGTTGATGAGACTGAACAGAAACATTTAAGTTGTGGTGCGTCAAACCACAATAATGAGCTGAGAGAAGCTAAAATGCTCCTTAGACTTCATCACTTCCGGAAACAAATTATACAATACACATTCATTTGACCCATGGTTGTATAATTGTTTTGAGCGGCCCTTAAAATGATATCCATCACTATCATGGCAGTGTGAGCAGTGTGTGCAGATGAACGGTGTTGGGCTTCCCTCCACGTTCGCAGTGCACAAAGCTCAGAGGTCCATCAGAGGTCCTCCAAGAGTCTATCTTGTCCATTACGCGTAATTTGCCGGATTTTGGCAGACCTCGGCTGCTCGCTCTGCAGGGATTTCTACCACAGAGAGAAACCATACACCATTCATCTGCACACACTGCCCACATTACCATGATACAGAGCTGGTTTAAAATCGGGAAAGTGTCCCTTTGTGGAGAAGAAGAAGCTCACTGTTGCTGCTAAATTGAATTTGGAAAGAGGACGACTCGTCTACTTACCCAAGCTTCTGGAAATACGACAGATGGGGCGAGCACAAACAGAATTTACAAGCCTTTGGCTGAAAGAGAATCTGGAACGTGTTAAATCTGTCTGTGTTATATCAGTGTGAATAAAATTCATCCTGGAGCACATAAAGAGTAAATCTATTGCAGAAGTTGACATTCAGGTCAGTATGACACTGAGATGCCGGGAAAAAAATGTATATCTTCATCCAAGTGGGGAATAAACAGATCTGTGTTGCTTTTTTGTTTGTTTTTTTAAATTGCAGATGAAACATGTTGCTGTTAATAGAATAATGCATGTTCTGTACTACATATGGCACTGCTGCCATGGCAACAAAGGTCAAATGTTATCTGCTCCTGGGGGCAGCACTTAAAACTGCCGAGAAAGACAAACAGATGAGAGAATGAGAGAGAGAGAGAAACAAAAATGAAAAAAACAGAACCAGCCAGAGCACACAAGGGGCGAAAACCTGCAAAGAAAAACTATCCATTGGAAGTATATAAAAAAATGCAGCATAGCTTTTATTAAATCAGGGAGAAGAAGAAGAAAGGGCAGAGCAGAGATGATAAACACCATCAGCATCCATATTAAGAAGAACTACAAAGGATGAGAGGAACCGGTGAGAACATTTTTCTTAATCGACTGAGAGGGAGAAGTGTGAAACTATGGCAACTGTGTCTGTCTCAATCTTGCAGCCTCCTCTTTGTAAAGACAAGAAGTGGTACGAGAAGCAAGGCCTTACACACACAAACGCACAAGCACACACACACACACACATCATTTTTGGATGATGCTTCCAAGTGACATTTGCAACCATCCATCTTCATCTTCTTCTTTGCCTTCATACTCCACTTTGACATGCAATCTAATGTCAGAATCCTCTAAAAACCATACATCGTGCATTAGAATGAATTTATCTACATTAAGTAATATATTATGTTGGCTTTTAAAAAGGTGGGAATATAGCTTGTGACTCTTATACCAGAGACCTTTCAGAATACACTTACCGGTACTTGTCTATAAGACTATGCATGCACACGCTGGATGATTAATGGGGCGGACTTTCTGTCAGAGTAGCCCTGTGTAATCATTACTGTACTTGTTTGTGTGTTTAAAGACGAACTGATATATGAATGAAAACCCCTCACAAGAAGACTGGTGGGGAGTGACTGTTTGTATGTGTTTTGCTCTTATATGTATATGGGTTATCATAAACCTTTTTCCCCGTGGCGGCACAAGTTGCAGTCAGGGCTTAGCGACGGCAAGGACAGAGTAACCATGACAACTAGGCAGCCATAGCAGCCATGAAAAGATGGAGGAGGAAGTGAATAGATGGATGGATCAAACATCTGAGCGGCATCTGGTCAAGTCTATAACAGGTCTTAACGCTGTTCTGGGGTGATTTTTTGGAATTTTGACCATCAATCCTACTGGTACACGTTCATTGTTGCTGATATCCTAAAGCAATACCCGGTTGTTGAGTCCGATATTGATATCATATATTTTTTACATTTATATAAAAAAGATATCTGATAATATATTAGCCAATATTGTTCTTTTTTAAAACATAAACACATAACATACATAAACATGTCTGATAAGGATCCTCCAAACTTTAAACACTTGTGACCCAGATATGTACAGAGCAGGAAATTGAAAAATACCAGTGCTCTCTGGTAGAAACTATGTTATGCCGTTATTTTTTTCAAACTTTATTGTTATAAGCAAGTCAGGCTCTACAGGAAATACGGCCAACGCCGACGAAAGTCCAATAGAGGAAGAATGACAAGCGGACAATTGTGCAAATCCGTAAGTTAGCCAAACTTCTACTGCTTGCTGAAAAAAAAAGCTGAATAATCATCTATAACTTTAAGAAATACTTGTGCTGCATCTTCCCTCTTCACTTCCTATCATGCCCCCATATACAAGATTCTGAATTTGAGCTCATGTAGGTCATCAGAATATCATCACCTAATTAGCTACTCAATCTGCATTTGCTGTTAGGGTGAGATTTACTTTGGGCTATATTAAAAATCACACTGGTTTTTACTGTAAGTCACAAGAACAGTGTTTATACAAAAACATTTATAGAGGATTCTTTGGGAACCCCTGATATAGATGAATTAGTTAATTAATGATCGCTCACAGCAAAATGCTTTGTGATCATCTAAAAACCTTTTGATGGAGAGATAAAAATGATATTGTTTAATATATTGATTCCAATTTAATTTCTCTCAGGCATTAATAAAGAATGTCTTCTAAGATATAGTTGAACAGCATCCAATGAAAACAGACTGAGGACTATATAGTTCATGGGCGAGAGGAAGGACTAACAGAGGTTATACTGTGTACAAGAGAAAAAAAAAGATTTAGTGTCCTCTTCTAGCACAGAGGCAGGCTGGGTAATTGGACTGTAAACCATGCGCCAGTGTGTTTGCTTGTTCCAACCAGCACACCAAGCCACTCAAACCGCTGCTGCCATTAACATCAGTTTGTGTTGATGATAAACTCAGATAAGAGGATACCTGCTTGACAAACACTACAATCAAACACTACCAACCCCCCCAACACACACACACACACACACACACACACACACACACACACACACACACTACAAATTGCAGTGAAACATCACTGATTTTCTTCCTCCAGGCACTACTGCAGATGCTCATTGAAATGTACACACACCACACACCCCTCCTGGGCCTACAGAGGCAATCATGACAAGGTCTGTTAGCTACTGCAAACAATAAGGAGCCATTTTAATTTTGCGTCAAAACCTTCTGGAGAGGCTCAATAAAAGTGCTACATAAACACAACGTTGTGACTCACACTTGATAAGATGTGAATGATAGTGCGTGTGCTTTTTGCTTTTTTCTACCTGCATGTGGATCGGAACCAGAAGATTGTGTCTGTGTGTGTGTGCGTGTGCGTGTGCGTGTGCGTGTGTGCATGTATGTATGTGTGTGTGTGTGCGTGCGTGCGAGTGCGTGCGTGCGTCAGAGCAAAGTCCGCCCGGCTTGCGTAATTAAACTGATTTTCCATTCCACACTCTTGTTAACTTTATAACTTGCCATGTTTATACATAACAGATGAACCAAATGTTAAGCTATTGATTCACAGAACACCATTCAATCAGGAAACGCAATGTCAAACATCTTTTTTTGCAAGACCTTGCTGGGAAAACTAGCATTCAGGATGTGACAAAAGGCTGACTTGATTTAAGGCCGTCCTCAACCTGAAGTGATGACATATCACAGAAAGGGAGAAAAGTTTGGCTTAGAAACTTTTCAAGAACAAAGGCAAACAGGATAGAACAGGGCAGGGCAACCAAGGACACCTGCTTAAGAAATCGCTAAATTAACTGGCTTTATCTGACGACAAGACATGATGATGTATTAGACTTTAAAGAAGCGCTGAGCAGCATGATAGAAGATAAGAGGGGAGAGGAAGAGGAGAAGTGGAGGCTGTAATAGAATCTACAGTGTCAAATGATGAGGGGCCGTGAGAGGGAGAGCATGAAAGAGGGCATCTTCAAGCCTCAGTGCCTTTTCTCATTTAGGGTGTGTGTCTGAGTGTGAGTGTGTGAGTGTGTGTGTGTGTGTGTGTTTGTGTGTGTGTGTGTGTGTGTGTGTGTGTGTGTGTGTGTGTGTGTGTGTGTGTGTGTGTGTGTGTGTGTCTGAGTGTGTGAGTGTGTGTGTGTGTGTGTGTGTGTGTGTGTGTGTGTGTGTGTGTGTGTGTGTGTGTGTGTGTGTGTCTGAGTGTGTGAGTGTGTGAGTGTGTGTGTGTGTGTGTGTGTGTGCGTCATCAGGGTTCCCTCCCTGTCGTGATCTAAAGTGCTGCTGTCCACCTAATGTGCCACAGAATCCAGAGGCTGTTTCCATTTGTCGTAACCGGCGTGATTTTTTTTATCGTCCGATCAAACAAGAATTAAAGGCAATAACTGGCTGGTCTGGCTGTCCCTCATCAGAATACTCACAAAATAATCAAATTTGCCAGGCATCACTGCTTTTAACACTGACACAATCAATCCATATCACTATCATGTGTAATGCAAGTAGATGGAGAGGCAGAGATGGAGAAAGTAACGCCAAAAGAGATTTCATGCAAGGAAAGAGACACAGTGGACGTACTCAGGTCGAGTGACGGGTATCGACGCTTGACCCGAGTACGTCTACTGAATGACAAGTGTTCATGATCATGTTCATTGCCATATAGCAGGGAGTTATGTCAAATAGTGAGAAAATGTCCATGGCAAATTTCCAAAGGTGTGTATTGTTTTGTTTAAGGGAAATCTTCGCCAGTGGAAACAATCGGTATTGAAAGTGGGTCATATATGTAGTCGCAATGAAACATTAACTTCTAAATTGGTGCCTACTTGATCAAGAAAAGGGAGAAAGTGATTATCATGGCGCTTGTAGATTGAAAACAATAACTCGGCTCCGGCTCCGGTCCCCCCCCCCCCGTTAGGTGTCTGTAGCATCAGTGAGTCCCACCCCCATAGGCAGGTTGTAGTTTCACCAAAATCCATCTCTCTTACACTTCCTGCTTTTAATGAAGTTGCTCCCTGTAATCAAAGTTTTGCATGCAAATATGATGGAATATATTTTTAATTCTTAAGTGCTTATGAACATATGCATTCTTCATTAACAACACTTGAGAGAATCTCTCAAAACTAAATGAAAACAAAAAGCAACAGATATCTGGTTTTATATGAAAAAAAATGGCTTCCACCCCATTTCAGTTAACAATACAAATATAGCCTGATAACCGGGTGGACAAGCATGTGGCCGCTAAAACACAATTCAGACCAGATCATTACCAATCACTTAAGAGGCTTTCTCACAGTTGAACGTCTTCTGCTGCAGCACAGATGCTGCGTGGAGGACTGTAATTAACTTCAGGAGAGACAATACACTTCAGATAAACAGTACCTCTCTGTGCTCGCATCCCTCTGCAGTGGCCATGTTTTCAGAGAGTTATCCATTTTGGCTTGTTAAAAGTCTATGCGATAGATTTTGCATTACTATGAAGATTTAGCTATATAAGGTTATACCAGTTGCTGCTGTTCAAGGAAAGAGAAAATCTTCTTGCACTCAACAAACAAATACCAAGCACTTAGTACATGGATTAAGTTTGAATGAGGACGAAATATTCAAACAAATAAAGCCCCAAGATGAGTTCCACTTATTGATCCTTGCATTTTTAAGGCATAATCCTGGTTTATTCAACCTCTCTTCACTTTTAAAGGTTGCCTGTTTTGAAAGAGGGAACACTTCAGACCAAGAGAGAACTATCACAGCTCATCGCTACACATAGGCGGCACTGATTAGATCAGTCATTTTCAAAGTTGTTGGACTGCTTCTAGAACAATATCTTGCGGTAACAGCTTTAAATGACAACTTCCGTATGATCCGATCTGTTTAGAACTAAATGTATATAATAACATGCCAACAGATGCCGTTTATTTGCTCTTGTGCCAAGCAGAAAGTGAAACACAAGTGTCGTTATGACTACACTCACCCCTCTCTGTCAGTACCTCTTTCTTGTATCTATTCACTGCTCATTAAAGTCTCATAAGATCATCTGTTAGATTCAATGCTGATTTTGTCACGACTGACAGAAATTACATTCTGCAGTTTAGTTTATTTATATAGGTTCGTATTTCAGTGTGCAGGCAGAGCTGCTTTCAAGTACAAGTTCAACAAGATACTATGTACTATTTATAGGCTGTTACATTGATGCTTTTATTCCATCAGATCGACTTAGAGATATGTAACCGTGTTGCTGTTTAGAAAGGGTGTGTTGTTATTGTTATTTGGGGTTTGGCTGTTTGTCTTTCCATTGGCCATTTCCATTGATTTGATATGTATGCAGTTCTACAATGAAATGTATATATAAATAGGCAGTTAACAATAACCAGAAGTAAAATGATATAAATCATGCACAGCCTTTTTACAAAGCAGCACAAGCTGCATTAACATTCCTGACTCATTTGAAAAGAATCAAAATCATTAGTGTCCATGTATTCAAATGATGTCCTGTGAGAGAAGAGAGGAGAGCTGATCCAAAAACAAAAAGAGCATTACAAAAAGTGAAGCTGGATGCGCACACACTGCCCACACTAAGACGACATAGAGTTGGTTTAAAATCATCAGAAATCACATCATATGAAATAACATAGTGGCTTTGAGAAAAACAAAAACCCGTCCTGTGTATTGCTTCCTAAATATACACTCCTTTCAGTGTAAACTGACCGGAATATGATACAGTAAACATAATACACATACCAACAACTGCAACCTGTCATTGGGCTACTGAGCCTCATAATATAGCTGAGCATGATCCCTGTGAGTAACACTGGCTGATTAGTACTGTTTTGGTATTCTGCCAACTCAAGATGACAGAGAGCATAAGTCTTTCGGGACCGTATTGATTTTCTGGCCTAAAAAAGGAGCAGGAAAGAAAACCGTAAGAGGCTTCCTATCTTAATGCAATCCCCGTCTTAAAAGCTGTATAGCAGCATCACCATCATTTGTTTTGTGAAGCAAAGGTTACTGTCTGGCAACCCTCTTCTAGTAATGAAAAATACAACTATGGTGAATTCTCTCTCTTACAACAACCCTAAGGATGTCCTCTCTAGAGCGCTTTCACTTTGTTAATCCAGTCTGACACAACCCCAGAACTCCTGTGGCATCAGCTGACACTCGAGTCGATCAACCAGTGGTCTTTCCAGCACCTTTGCTCAAATTGTGACAGGGCTGACTTCCAAGGCTCTGTGACATGACCAACGAAGAGATAAAGGGGAAGAAAGAGAGAGCAGCTACCAATGCCTCTGATAGGACCGATCTTATTTTGAGGGGCTTTCATGTGCACAGTTATTCTTTATTTATCCAGACTGGTCTAATTGCAGAATAATACTTTTCTATTATTTACACAGGGAGATGATGGGCCACCATGATTACTGGCATTTATGTGCAAATCAAGTTAAATTGGGGTGTGCTGACACCCATTTATGGTTAATTATTGGCGTGGGCACCAGGCTTATGCACATCTACAGCTTTACAAAAGGAAGTGGAACACAGCGGGAACACCATGTGAGCAGGGTTTTATTATTCTGATAAAATACAGTGTAGGCAACAACTGTATGCATACACAGACTTTTATGCTTGAAATCGCAACATTTTATATACAGGTCCTTCTCAAAAAATTAGCATATTATGATAAAGTTCATTCTTTTCCATAATGTAATGATAAAAATTAAACTTTCATATATTTTAGATTCATTGCACACCAACTGAAATATTTCAGGTCTTTTATTGTTTTAATACTGATGATTTTGGCATACAGCTCATGAAAACCCAAAATTCTCAAAACTGACTTCAGTTAAGTCTCAAAAAATTAGCATATCATGGAAAGGTTCTCTAAACGAGCTATTAACCTAATCATCTGAATCAACTAATTAACTCTAAACACCTGCAAAAGATTCTTGAGGCTTTTAAAAACTCCCAGCCTGGTTCATTACTCAAAACCGCAATCATGGGTAAGACTGCCGACCTGACTGCTGTCCAGAAGGCCATCACACCCTCAAGCAAGAGGGTAAGACACAGAAAAATATTTCTGAACGAATAGGCTGTTCCCAGGGTGCTGTATCAAGGCACCTCAGTGGGAAGTCTGTGGGAAGGAAAAAGTGTGGCAGAAAACGCTGCACAACGAGATGAGGTGACCGGACCCTGAGGAAGATTGTGGAGAAGGACCGATTCTAAACCTTGGGGGACCTGCGGAAGTAGTGGACTGAGTCTGGAGAAGAAACATCCAGAGCCACCGTGCACAGGCGTGTGCAGGAAATGGGCTACAGGTGTCGCATTCCCCAGGTCAAGCCACTTTTGAACCAGAAACAGCGGCAGAAGCGCCTGACTTGGGCTACAGAGAGGCAGCACTGGACTGTTGCTCAGTGGTCCAAAGTACTTTTTTCGGATGAAAGCAAATTTTGCATGTCATTCGGAAATCAAGGTGCCAGAGTCTGGAGGAAGACTGGGGAGAAGGAAATGCCAAAATGCCTGAAGTCCAGTGTCAAGTACCCACAGTCAGTGATGGTCTGGGGTGCCATGTCAGCTGCTGGTGTTGGTCCACTGTGTTTTATCAACATTGACAGGGTCAATGCAGCTAGCTATCAGGAGATTTTGGAGCACTTCATGCTTCCATCTGCTGAAAAGCTTTATGGAGATGAAGATTTCATTGTTCAGCACGACCTGGCACCTGCTCACAGTGCCAAAACCACTGGTAAATGGTTTACTGACCATGGTCTTACTGTGCTCAATTGGCCTGCCTCCAGACTCTCTCCAGACCTGAACCCCATAGAGAATCTGTGGGATATTGTGAAGAGAAAGTTGGGAGACGCAAGACCCAACACTCTGGATGAGCTTATGGCCGCTATCAAAGCATCCTGGGCCTCCATAACACCTCAGCAGTGCCACAGGCTGATTGCCTCCATGCCACGCCGCATTGAAGCAGTCATTTCTGCAAAATGATTCCCGACCAAGTATTGATTGCATAACTGAACATAATTATTTGAAGGTTGAATTTTTTTTTTGTATTAAAAACACTTTTCTTTTATTGGTCGGATGAAATATGCTAATTTTTTGAGACAGGAATTTTGGGTTTTCATGAGCTGTATGCCAAAATCATCAGTATTAAAACAATAAAAGACCTGAAATATTTCAGTTGGTTTGCAATGAATCTAAAATAAATGAAAGTTTAATTTTTATCATTACATTATGGAAAAGAATGAACTTTATCACAATATGCTAATTTTTTGAGAAGGACCTGTATACACTGCTCAGTATGTTTCCTCACACATAAAAGTGGGATTATAGTGATACAACATTTACAATATCTCAATAATTCCAAGTTCCCTCTCTTTACCGTATAGACTTTCACTTTGAGCTCAGATTTAGATATCCAGACTGCAGTACAAGCGGAGATTTTAATCTTGATATCTTATTGCATGCCTGAAGTATTATACTCTGACACTTCAACAAAATAACAGACTTACTTTTATTTGGAAAACTGTGATTTAAATTGCTATGTGCATGCTCAGCCCTGGCTGTTTCTTTTTATGAAAAGCTCTCTTCTCGCTAATGTGGCAGGTAACTAGAAGCTAATGACACACCCAGGAAATGAAAGTAGGTGCTGATGTATGAAGGGTAATAAAGCATGCTACCGAGGAAGGAAGAGGAGAAAAAGAAAAATAGTGGGTCACAGGTGGAATGCAAAGAGCAATGAACTCTGCGTTCAGCACATAATCCTGCTCAACAGTCATTTCAGAGAATTGGTAAGTGTCTGAGTCATGTTAGAACGGGAAGCAGAGGGAGAAATGATGAGCAGTCCAACAGAAACAAACATTATCACAATGTATGTATGTGTGTGAGTGTGAGTGTAAGTGTGAGTGTGAGTGTGTCTGGCTAGCTATAGGCTGCCTCCTAGGTGTCCTGTCGCATAATGAGATCCAAGACGATGCTCTCTAACTACAGATTGATATATTGACAGAGCTGTCAGTGAGACAATCCTATAAAAACACAAAGCCTAGAGCTCACACCCTGCTGACTATTCTTACTGGCTGTCAGATTGTGTTTGTGCGTGCACATGAACCACATCTGTAATGGCTGCACCCAAAGTCAACTCTGAGTCTGTGCCACAGGGCTCACATCCCCCTTTACCTCTATTAGAATGTAAAAGTTGACATTTTTTAATTTCCCCAATTGCTGCTGCCTGTTGAATCAACGTCATATTTTTGTGGATATATACACGTGTGTGGTAAAACATGCAAACACACGAAAAAAGATTAACACAGCTAGAAATAAATCCGGACAGCTGCAACATTTTAGCGTTTGTTTTGGCAGCATGAAGAATAAACTTAGCACATAGCATAATTTGAATCCATTTTTTTTCAGTTCAACTGAGTTCACCTAGAGACACATACACACTGCCTCAGACACACACACAAACACACCCTTAGAATGCGCACTGACTAGACAATAATACATCAATACCAGTGCATGATAGCCTACATCCTGAGGCCTAAAGTGATATAATCAGTCAGAGTCAGCTCTATTTTCTTTACATCCAACCCCACCTCTCCCTCTAACCCTGCAGTGGAATGTGAAGAGTTTAGCTCCGTCAAGCTCCAAGGCGTGTCTAAACCTTGTTAATACAGGCCCCTGCTCACTGGGGATCACAGCCAAGCAGATGCCGGCACAATGTATTACTCCTGTGGAAAGATTTCATGCTGTTAAGCAAGATGGTGGTCGAGTATTCTAAGAAGTGTATCCAGTAGAGATCCGATACTACTGTAGTGAAGGCATCAAGCTTGACATAAACATTTAGCCTGGTTTAAAAAAAGGTAACAAATAAACAGATATAAGTGTACTTAATATTATTTGAATTGAAGTGATTAGATCGCTGTAACTGTATTGCTGTGTATGATATTAATAAAAAAGAAATGACTGGATTGGGATGATGGATCTGCCTCATTCGGCCGATATCCGATCCAGCTAATTAGTCAATGTCTGAGCCGATATCCGATACAGGTATTGGTTCGGTGCATCTCTACTTTCCAGCTCTGAAAATGTTTGATGACGTTGTGCAGTGCAGGACAAAACAGCTCAACACTCGGCTCTGTCCTAATCATCCTTCCTTCAGTTAAGTTGTATTGTATTTATTTAACCTTTAATAAGCTTGCAGAAGGCCCCTTTTCTGCAATATGCTGTTGCAGGGTCATCAAGTTATGCACATTCACACCGTAGAGCCACTTTGCGCAAACCAAAATCTTTTGTTCATGATCACCCATTGGACAGCTGAAAAACTAGAGGTTGAGTTGCTCACACATGGATGTTTCAAGGTTTTGAGGAAGAAGGATGGGGATTGAAAAGGAGATGTCTAATCGAAATATAAATCCAGATATGTTAAAGTAGTCTGACCCTGGATCACAGGTTTGGTGATATCATCGTCATAGTATTTCCAAACACTTCTTCGCATTCATTGAAACTTGGCAAACAGGAGCAGCAGATGGTCGGGGAGCAGTACCATATTTCAGATAGTGTCAGGTTATTTATTAAACAACAGAAAACTGATGTATGTGCTCCATTTTGCAATAATCAGCTATCTGGCCCTCCATGTAGACTGACAAAAACACTAGAATTTGATGCAACACAACATCCTGGTACGTATGAGCTTAGTAAGAGCCCAGGGCAAAATCATACACCTCCACAGCAAAACTGCACAGTCTTCAAATAAATCATGCTATTAGTCACAAGATCCAAAGTGGCAAGGAGGTGGAGTGGTTTAAAACTGATAGGATGCATCTAATAAAGAGGTAAAATGCTAACAGTTCCTGCAGGGATGAAAGCCAAGAGAAAAGGAGACAGCTCAAGTCAGTAGGAAGAGAGGAAGAGACAAGAAACTGAGGAAGAAAATAAACAACTTTCTTTCTCCTCTGTTGTTCTACCCCCTGGCCATCTGAGGAGAGTTCAGTGAATTAAACAGATTGAAAGCCCCTTAAAGAAGCAATACTTGCAGTGTGCCTACTGGGGAGTGTTCTCCCCACCACAGACAGACAGAGAGGACAGATGGGAGTGAACAGGCAGGAAGTAAACCCTGCATGAGGACACTTCCCTTTAAGACAACATTCTTTTTTGCTAAGAGTTGGACGAGAAGATTGAAATATGAAGCTACAGGTAGCAACCAGCTAACTTAGCTTAGCATAAATACTTGAGGGACAAATCTTAACCGAGTTGTTTGTTGCATAAACTTAACCGGTCGCTATTTCACAGTATTAAATAGAAGATATCATATGAACTTGTTTCTGTCTAATTTGGTTAGATAGCTACGAATTGTTGTGCATACGTTTTCGTAAGAAATCATACAAACCTTTTGATGAGGATATATTGAACACATACACAAACCAAAGCGTAAAAACAAGTTGTGGTTACACTTTAGTATAGACAGGCTGGCTCTTTGTCCTTCCTTTTTCAGTTTTTATGCTACAGTAAGCTAACTGTTTACGGTTACATGTAGCTTCAGATACAACAATGGTATCAATCTTCACATTTTACTTTTGGCAAAAAAGCGAGTTAGTGTTTTTTACAAAATGTTGAACTCTTTCTCAACACGTCAGAAAAAAAATGGTACCTTTTCCACCTACAGCAACACTATTTTTCGTATTAATTTGCTGTCAAGGTTAACAGACTAGTATACGGTTGTTTCTCCTTCCTTCCCTTTGTCTCCAATTATTTTCCCCTTTCCCCCTGTCCCTCTGTTCCCAAGCTTTTCTGCACAGCAGTTTGTATAATGTTGTCTCCAACTTCCATTTTTTAAATTTTCTGTCTTAATTAGTGTTATTGGCAGTAACACGGCAACCAAAACTACTCTGGAATAAGCAGAGAGTTGGGACTTGTTTTTCTCTCCCGTAAATCCTAGCATAATGCACACAGGTATGAGCTGGATGTTCTTGCAGCAGTTGCCACCGCAGTGATGTACAGGGTTAACGCCTCACAGACGAGACCTTGAAAACATCATCTCCAAGTTCATCTTAAAATAGGAGGGTAAATCATGTATGCCAAATGACCATGAGAGACCTCAATGCAAGGTTCAGGATACACAACAGATTACCAGGGGCACAACAGTGTGCCAGGTCCCTCTTCGACACATAATCTTCTCTCCTTCCAGGATTTCAAGATTATATTACAGACTGATGATGGCAGGAACTGGAAAGGGAGGCTTAGTGCTTTACCTCTGTGGAATCTGTATGTATTTAGTGACCGGGGGAGGGGGGTAATGCCCCATGAAACAAATGCCAGGTCATGTTTGTAAAAGAAAGCAAGAGTGGTTGCCATGCCTACAACACGCATGTGCACACAGAGAGGCTGCACAAGCACACGCCGTGACTCGCCAGCCCCACAGCGCTCTACGGTAGCCCAGAGGTCAAAAAGCTCATCATGTAAAGCTGCAAACCCTGCCTACACACTATTGCCACTGGTAAATATTTAATCAGTCCTGGAAACACTCAACACCAAGGCTGTGCTGAGCCGTCCTACTGATTAACACACACATGAACAGAACGGCAAAGATACAATGCCAAGTGGAAGCTTGTGGTTTTGTGATCCGAGGATATATCCAAATTAGCCAGAGGTATATTGGATCACAGCTCACAGAGAGCAATACACATCAATCCCAAGAGATCCAGAGTGTGTTTCTGAAGTGCTGAGTTATTCTGCTACTTCATCCTTTTTGGTTTCCTGCATGCTATGTCTTTCTTCAGTGTCAAAGCTCTGAAGTATTTGACGGCATTTGTGTGCACGACTGATTGACTTGGCTGGAGGGAGAACTATGCAGAGGCGGCCTATGCTTCGCTGTTTACTCCTCTGCAGTCCTCCTATGCCGTTTGATCCCCCTCCCCCCTCCATTCCCTCTCCTCTCAAGCTCTTGACAATACCCTCGCTCCCATCACCCCCTCCACTGTGCCCTCTCGTCACTCGGCCAGTAATGCGCAAATACCACTCGCTCAGCACCTATAGCTGCAGTAAAAAAAGTAATTATCTACATTAGGGAGTACAAAGATGTCACTGACAGCAATGGAAACAGAATTACTGTCTGTCCTTCTGCCTTGTGCCCTCAAGCTTGATAGGTGGAGTTCACACTGAAGTGGGAATGACACAACCAGAAATAAGACACGCTCATAAAAGAAGCCAGACTGCATTGTATGCATATTATTGTACCACATACGGAGTTTTTGTCAACAACATTTAATCAACGTTGCATGCAGTATTTTTAGCGACATTAAACTTGAGGTGTTTTTGAGTATGAAAGCGTCACCTTGTGCATTTGACAAAATAATCCCACTACTACAGCTGCAATGACTAGTTAATTGATTTAACACTTATTGTGATAATTTATTCATTGTTTGTCATTTTTCATCCAAAAATGACAACTAACTGCTGGTTCCAGCTCCACAAACGTGAAGATGTACTGCTCACCCTTTTTGATATGTCAATGATGTCTTTGTGTTTCAGACTGTGTTTGTGATGCAAGCATTTTGAAGACATCACTTCGTCCTTTGAGAAAGAGTGTTTTTTCTTTTTTGAATCTTTAGACATTCTTTAGACTCAATGATTAAAAGGGAAAATAATCATCACATTTGTTTATAATGAAAATTTGTTTTACTTGTAGCTATACTGACTACAGCGTCCATTTAGTGGCCGCTCTGAAGCCTCCAATAACATCGTAAAAAGCAGAAGGAATTTGTCCAGCTATCATATAATTGCGTATGTCCATTTTTCTGAGCCCTTTAAGGACTTAAAAAATGATATATTACTTTTTATACATTATAAAATCATGCATGTAAACAAGGCCACTTTATGGACATCTAATTGATGTTGATGCAACGTTGAATCAAATACACCTAATGTAATAAATCCAATTTAATGATTTGTTTAAAATTCTGTCATTCTTGCAGCAGAAAATATCAAATCATCCAAAGGCACTTTTCTCTTAACATAATCCACTTCCATGAGTAAATGCTCAGCACAGTTTCCTAGCACCCAAGCCTCATATTTCTGCCAAAACATGTCTGTACCATACCCGTCTTAACCCTCATGCACAACCATGCTGAACCAAAATGTCAGCCAGACACTGTGACATCCCAGCTTGTTACATACAGGGACATTATTTCTCATAAATGTCTTGGTTTGGTCTTTGAACAATGGTTCTTGTGGCTACCTTGTGCCCTCCCCCCTACCCCCTTATGTCTATAACAACTACAAAAGCTGTTCTCTCAGAGTGTGTCCTCCATTTACAGGAACACATACAAAAATCTGGAATTATCCAATTATAATCCTGCTTTTTCTTTTGGCTTGCCAGACTAGCTGTCAGCTGCATTATTATGAAACCATGACAACCACTTCTCCCCACACTGCGACAGCTTTGCAAGTTCTTGAGGCCAGGCAATAATTCAATGTTGTACTAAAAGATGTGATAAAAAGAAAAAATCTATAATCTGAAACAATCTGTGGTCATAAAACGTGAGTCATAAAACGTGAGTCATGAAAGGTTCGTCCTAAAAGGTTCATCCTGACCTCCCCTGTTAATCAAGTTAAAATATCATGTACATTCTTACTGTGGCCCATCAGGAACTCCTGCAAAAAGGTGCAGAAAACAGATCTTGTAAATTTGAACTGTTTTATTTCACTTATGACATTTCTGTATTTGTTTCCACTGTGAAAGGGCTACATTCTTAAAAAAATAATCCATTTCCTTTCTGAACTTAACCTTAACAGTTGATTAATTAGTCATGAATGAATAATCTTAATACTTTTTTTCCAAGTATAGAAACCAAGTTCTTGTGTTTTTGTGTGTATCACATTACGATTTCCAAGAAGATATCTAGTCTCATAACACGAGCGACTGTATATTATGATTTAATTTAGCCCACGGGTGACTCAATTTAGCTAACAAAGCAATTGACAATAAGAGACTATTGTTACTTCATTTGCACGGTCTATTAGTAACACAGGCAAATGTACAGTATTTGGTTGGCTTAAATTAAAACTAGGCTGAAGACACTACCTCTTGCAAAAGCAATCAGCAGTTGCTGATCAGGAGAGGCAGCAGATGAGGAATAGCTGCTCTATGCCTCCTCTGATTTTTTTTTATGTTGGATTCTTCCTTTTATCAAAACAAAACGATGCACTTCCTCGAAATAAGCAGACTCTTGGTCTCAGTTTTCTAACTGATGGAGGTGTAACATTATGAAAACAAACTTAGACGCTGAAATTTCCAGCTATTTTTTGATCGGGTTCAGCTGTCTTGTAATTGGCTCACTGTAATGTCGTTGACTGGTGATCTTTTAACTTGGTTAGTCAACACTTAGCCTCCTAAACATATCAACTGGTGGAGAAAATCAATGGGACATCCTCACTGGATGACTAATTAAGCATTTAGTCAAAAAATGGAAACAGTCAGGAAATATAGTGAAAATCATATTATATCAAGAGTCTGAGGTGATGTCTTTAAACCTTTTGCTTTGTCTTACCAACGGACCAAAAGCCAGAGATTTAGCTACAGTTAAACCTGTAAAACTGTTGCCAACAGCAGCAACCAGGTACAACATTATTGTAAGAAGTCCAAATATGGCTGTTTATATTGGCTGATTCATGTCCTCATGTCAGGTCACTTTTAGCTGCTAGGCTGACAAATTAACTTCCCTCTGACAGTCCTGTGATTGACAGCGGGACTCTCACTGTTACATCTCACTACATTTTCCTGTAGCACTTCTGTCTTGGAAATTGAGGCTGTCATATCAATTTTTTCAGCTTTTTGAACAAATCTTTCTGCCAGGTACCCTAAAGGGCAATGAGGTTGATGTGATTTGTTGCTAGAAATAAGCCCATTTCCACACTTGTGTGAGAGCAAATCACTGTGAGCCTGGCTTTTTGCCAGGGAGTAAATTGCTGGGTAATACCATCCCCCTGCGATGAGACAGATCAGACTACCCTCTCAGGTGACTGTGCTCTGCTGTCTGATCTATCCCATCAATACACTTCACAGAGGCCATTTTCTGTTAACAGATACTGTTCGGTCATACATGGATCTAAACTCTTTTTCAAGTGTTTATCTCTTTTAAACTGCACTGAGATGATGAGAGCTGGGGAAAGCCAAATAGAGAGATGTGGTTGTATAGTCTTCTCCTTTCTTATATTGATACTTTCAGTAGTGCTCAGAATTTGCCCTTTTTCAGTTTTATTTAATTGTAAATTGAAAACAAGTTGGGTTTCAGACATAACAAGCTCAACATTTCAAAGAAAACATCTTGTGCTCTTTCAAGGATCAGTTTCAAAACTCTTTGGCTTTGGATCTCTAATTATGAAACAATGTCTCCTTGCAGCCCTAGAGCTACTTTCCCCTATTTTTATTTAGCCTCAAAGGTTTGAAACTATACAGTGTGTCACAAGAAAGAAGCAAAGATTAGGCACGTCTGAAAAAAATAAACATTTTTGTGTATCAGAAGTGAGTTTTTTCTTACCATTGGAATTCTCTCACGACCCCTTGTATTGATTCTAAAAACTCCCACGGGGGTCCTGACCCTCATGTTAGGAACCACTGGACTAAAGGATCGATACATGAATCAATGTAAATAAAAAATAAAAATGCATCTATACTATATAGTATATCTACACTTATTATAGAACTTTCTTTCTACCTACAGATGACAAAAAGACAGCCACCGGGATGAAACCCTGTGAACAGTAGCCTGCCAGAGCACCTTACCTACTGCTTCAGGTTAATGGCTCAGGAAAAGTATGGCAGAGACAACGATGGCACTAATAGCTCAGTAATATGCTTTTGTCTATTCATCAGTTTTTACAGCATGTGAAGGGGCAGGGAGAGAGAAATAGATAAAGAAAGAGAGAGAGAAGTGTCATGACACAGAAAATGGCTCATTAGTGCCCCTGGGGCAGAGGACTGACTTACTGTAACCTCACCACAAACGCACGCACACACACATGCACACGCACATGCACATGCACACGCACACGCACACGCACACGCACACAACTGTTTTAAGGTATATTTCACATTAGATCAGCCCTCTCTCCCTCCCAACCTTTACCTTTATCCCCTCCCCCTTCTCTCAACCTCCGTTCCCCCATCAGGTCGTCTGGAGCCAGGTAACTCCCATGGCTAGATCACAGCAGCCATTATCAGATTTCCCAGCATTTCAACAGCAGCACGGCATCGATCGCCGCTGTATGTGCCTGGTTACAACTGATCTGCCTGCCTGGTGGCAGAACAGTCCTGGGACGAAGTCTACAACAAACAGTGTGAAATATTTTTTATCTGACTTATTCCCCATCAACATTTTCTATCTCATGCCATCTGTCCTTTTGTGTGGGAAACATGTACCTCTTCTGTAGATTCACAGGCAGAAAATCCCTAAATCCATTTGGAGGCCATCCTAATTAAAAGATTGCATAACTGATCACATTACTGAAATTCTGCCCACTCAATTAGCACAACATGTAATGTACATAATTATAGGACTACCCAGGCCGGAGCGAGAGTTGAATATGATCGACTTTTGGCAGAATCGTATTGTGATGATATGATTAGGGATGTACCAATCCAATACACTTGCATTAGCGCCAATACTGGCCTTATTATGTGGATCGGGTATCTGCCATGATGTGACCAATCCAGTTTCTTTTTCCAGTGTCGTTTTTCAGCCACATTTATTCTGTCATTAAGGCTACTAAGTGTGTTTTTGCGACACAGAAAGGCAATCTCTGGCATCGTGTTACCTTGTAAAAATATTCCAAAGACCTCACAGTGAACAGGGGAGGTTTTCAGAAACCAGCCTCTTCCACACATGAAAATCTGAAATTGTCTAGGAATTACCTGGAGGAGCTGTATGGGAGAACGAAAATGTCTGAATCAGTTGGACAGAAAACGGACTTTACCTGCTCGCTAGTCCAAAGTCTGTGTGAGAATGTGTGAGAATTCACAACAGGCGAGTTGGCGTATGGTGACATTTTCTATCATGTGGCTCGTGCAAAACCAGAAAACGGCAACAAAAATATCTAACTCGAGAGACAAAGAGATTTGGGAACTTTCACCTGTAAGGTTCGACGCCAAAATCTACCGACAAATTCAGTAAGAGACTTGGTTGTCGGGACAAAATTACAAACCGTGACCATGGTGTAATGTGCATCACTGTCCTGCCTCCTGCACGCTCTACACAGGCACCAACACTCGCCTGTACCAAACAGAGTATTTCCGGGGAAGTGAGAACAGGTCTGACTCGGACAATCTCCTGTTGTGTGCAAGGGAAACTTCGGACAATGTTTGGACCGGATTCATTAGACATTGAGGTTCAATGAGAAAATTAAACAAGTTAATGATTCAGAGCAAGTTGTTAAGTAGCATAGGTTCTGGAAGTTTTTTGTTTTTGATTATTGTATATTGTAGTTATCATATATTTATATATATAATAAATATACATTTGATTTTGCAAACATCTGGCATATCATGTATGTGTCAATATTTCAAATATTGCCTTATTAATATCATGGTAATGATCACAACCATAATGTCCATTTTACCTATTAAGCCTGTGTCTTTTTTTCCTGTTGCCATCAGACAATAATGGCTTTGACCAGTGCGGCCCCTGCAAGCTCCCCCTCAGTCACTGCACATTGTTCTGAACTGAAAGAAAAGACGGCATTGCTCTTCGGACTCTATCCCCCTCGAGACAGAAAGAAAAAGAAAGCGGCTGAGCGAGGAGGAACATTTCCTTGTCCTACATGGCTGGACAGTAATAGTCTACAGGAGGAAACAGGATCACGTTTCAGAGCAGGACAATAAAGCGAAGAGGCCAGCCAGGAGGTAGGAAAGGGCTGACTCAACGATTTTCAGTGTGTTTCTGTACGTGCTGGCTTGTGTGCATTGGTCTCTGTATGATGCAAACAGGACAAATGAGGACATAGAAAATGTGTAACACTATGGCCCTATTATATTGACCCAGACACGTCACTATACACAGCAGCTGGCCTGACGCTCGATCAGCCTCACTCAGACAGCATTCAGCACATTAAACACCAGCCGGCTAATGTCCTCTGAGGGCTGTCAATGCAATTGCTAAATGAATAAATCATCACACAGGCACATTCCCTCCTTTAGCAGAGATGGCTGAAAATTCAAATCAATTCAATTCAATTTTATTTTTAATGCCAAATCATAACAAAAGTTATCTCAGGACACTTTACAGACTAGGTATAGACCACACTCTATGACTTATTTATGATTTACATAGACCCAACAATTCCCCCGTAGAGTACGGCAGCAACGAAAACCTTCCCTATAACAGGCAGGAACGTCGTGTGAAGATTCACACAAGAATTTGGCCTTTTTGATGAAGGCACCTTCTCCTCTCGGGTGTTTCCAAGTCATCTCTCCAATTTATTGGATGTTAAGCTGCATGTATATTGTGTCACATATAGGAGTAAATACCAAGCCCTGACCACTGATTTCCTGGTTGATCCAACAAGGAAATGCCAAAACGTGCAGTTTGACAAATAGCCACTAGGGACAGGTTTCATAATAGAGCAATTTCTCATTGACCCCCATGTTAAACAGACAGTTTTCACAGCAAACTTAAACCTATTTAAGGCCTGGTACAAAAAAATATTCTAGTCTGTATGTTTAGGTCATATCTCCATGACAACAATGAGGGGGTGAATGTTTTTGTATCAGGCTAGTTCTTGTTTTATTGAAGGTTAAAGTTTATGAATAATTAGGGGCGCAGCCTCTTGAGTGACGGCTATCCACTGGCCCTCACTTTGCTTCAGAGGTATACGCCAGCCAGATGGACGTATCTCCCACCCCCCCAACGTCACATCAATGCCCTATTTTGGTAAAAGGAAATGAGGTGGAGTTAAAGTCTGACAAGAGGGCGACTCCTGTAGGGGAACACCATGGATGAAGTTGAAAGAACGGACCTCGACGGGTATACAGTCTGTGGTATAAACGTGTGTGTGTGCGAGTGTGCGTGTGTTCCATAGATGACATGTACCTTGACAGCAGGTGTGACTCCATCCTCAGCAGTGCTTTGCCCATTCTGTCAAGAAAGCAGATGTGAGAAACAGTCAGAATGTGACAGTGCATA
Organism: Echiichthys vipera; assembly: GCF_963691815.1. NCBI lineage: Eukaryota > Metazoa > Chordata > Actinopteri > Perciformes > Trachinidae > Echiichthys > Echiichthys vipera. Next base: position 12,708,495 of record NC_139837.1, read on the forward strand.
TATATATGTGTGTGTGTGTGTGTGTGTGTGTGTGTGTGTGTGTGTGTGTGTGTGTGTGTGTGTGTGTGTGTGTGTGTGTGTGTGTGTGTGTGTGTGTGTGTGTGTAAAGAAGACACTGCAAGAGAGATAAAGATACAAGAGAATATTTGCAAGACTGTGTGTGGGTGGCAACAGTCCACTGTATCCAGCACTTTGCTCCTCTACTGGCAAACCTTATAATCTAGGGCTGACACACAAGGCACACGCTTCATCTGTTCCCCCAGTAGGTACGTCTCGCAGAAAAGGGTAATCATTGTTATTTGTACAACAACGGCCCGTCGAAGGCTATTTGAAAAATCAACATGTTGTTCATACGGCAGAAGTAGGTCTGTAGGATTTCAGTCCGATTACATGATTAGATGTGCATTTCATTTTGTTAAACACAAAAGTAGAACAACAAGGAGGACGATAAGCAGGGATTTACTAAAAAAGTAGTGGCCATTGTTGGCCATGTTTTTATAAATTATACATAAACCCAGAGGGCTCAACTTAATGGTGCAAGGTTATCACTATCTGCAGCTAATGGGACCAGATATAAAATCATGCAAGGGCCTCATATTTTTATATTCTTACAAAATATGGTTTCTAAAAATCTAAAAACAATAGAGAGAGGTCCAAGCAGCAGAGGTCAAGATATTATGACCTTTCATTTCTGGTATGGATAATGTAACGATTTCTGGTAAAAAAAATTTTTAAAAAAAAGAACAAGCTGGTTTCTTAGACTTGACAAAGCTCCCCCACTGCCACGGAAGACTACAATACAATACAAATTTTCTTCACAGACTGACCTCTCCCTGTAAATAACACATTGACCTAAACATGTAAAATAGGTGGAGTTGCCTTTTAATGATGTACAGTGTTATATCTCTGAAACTTGAAAATAAATCTTAGATGATCAAAGAAACTCTCGGATACAGAGGCAAGTATTCATCTGGCCAAGTGTGAGAAGACCCTAAATATCTACTCCACCCCCTTTTTCCGCTTTTTGCTTTGTTTTTCCATTACAGAGGGGTGACCCTGGGGTCGTTCACTTCCTCCATGCCCCCTTCCCTCTTCCTCTTCCTTTAGACTGTTCAAAACATGACAGGCACTCAAAACAATGACAAGCAGTGGCCTTGACAATCAGAAATTGAACAGAAAGGGTTCGAGACTAAAAAGGAAACGCAGGAAGGCACTGCGTTCCACTGTTGCTGTAATGCCTCACAATACATTCTGTGCTGAGCGATTGGATGCGTTTGGCAACTGGATGTACTTCCTTATTTGAGTTTTACTCTTGCAACAACCAGCAGCTATAAATTGGATGGGTGTTATAACCCTGGGCGTTTTTTTACAGACCAGGAGTTCATCTGGTTGGACTTTAATCATCATCTCAAGGGAGGCAATTTAATTTATCCGAACTGTGCCAGTCATAAAGCTGTGATGTGAGGTGACAGGAGAAATGGAAACAATTAAGCTGCAAAGTGCAGTTTGAAATCAAACACAGATGTGTTTTAAGGGGCGGTGATTTCAAAGAAAACCAAGAGGATGTGCAGCATGTTGGACTCTACAGAGAGATTTAATCTTAAGTAAAATCTTCTTGTGTGTGTGTGTGTGTGTGTGTGTGTGTGTGCGTGTGTGGTGGGCTTTGTTTAACCCAGTACGGTGAAGACCAGTGGTGGGAATCCTGAGTGTGTGTGAGTGCGACTGTCTGATTTTTTTTGTGTGTGAGTGTGAGTGTGAGTGTGAGTGTGAGTGTGTGTGGTCAACAATGCCTTCCTGACGTTGCTGTTCAACACATTTCAACCTCATTAGCTTTGCATGGCTGATCCAAGTGGCCCAGTTAATGGTGCTTTCCCTCCCGTGGGCTTCCTCAATAAGAGCACAAGCATGCACACACACACACACACACAGACACACAAATAGCCAGATAAATATGCTCAAGACGTTAGCAAACAAAGATGATTTAGAAAACATTGCAAGGAAGTGAAGTGAACTATACTGTGGAAATACACGTATAGAAAAACGATACAAGATGCACGCAAGTTCACTAGAAGAAATTTACAGGCCACAAGCATGCCGTAAACAGATTTACAGACCAAACCTATTAAGCCTGCCAGAGCCAGGACTTTTAATTTCTCACAGGACTCCTATATGATTAGGGAAAGTAAACAATCTCAGAGTGCTGATGCTGTGTGTGTTTAATAGATAAATCTGTGTTTTAACAGCGTGATTAGAGCAGTGCTGCCCGGTAACTAGGCAACTAAGAAATACAATAGCCATTCTTTTGTGTGTGTCTGTGATCCCATCTGACTAAGTCTTGTAATCTCACCTGCTACTGCAGGTCACATTATTAAACAACCTCTTTTGGTCAAAGCCAGAAAATGGATAATAGCAATAATTAATAATTTAATTATTTCTTTCTTTTTTCTTGTATGTGCTCTTGGCTTCACTGTTTAACTCTGAAAGTCAAAAGATACGAGGACTCACTTTCTCAGGACACTTATCAGGCAAAGGGTTTTGTTATCACATGCCCACCTAGCCCTGCCCTGTTCTACTCCCACAGCCCTACTCAGGTGTTCAACACGTCCACGTCACACCCAGATTAGCTCCAGCTAAGCCTACATGCACGCACAGGGCAAAGCAAGAATGTCAATCGAACTTGAGCATGCACACATTTACACAAGGTACTCAAGTGTGCACTGCTGACCACGCCTGGCTTGCAAACATGGCACACATACCGTATGTTAACCCTAATCTCTCCTCTACGTGGCACATTGCATAATAACTGAAGAAACCTCTCTTTCTGTCTCATGCATGTATGCTTGTGCAATCCTTCTCTTTACGTCTGGGCTTGTGCAGTTATGCTATATAAATAATACACTACTTTTACTTTCTAGTTTGCTCCATCTTATCTACTCCACCTGTTCAAGAGAATTCTTATTTTCAAATATGAGGGTATAGAAAGTACTGCAAGTGACAATAGACTGAAAGGTCCCATATTGTGCTCATTTTCAGGTTCATACTCAGGGTTTCTACTAGAACATGTTTACACCCTTTTAATGTTCAAAAATAATATACATTATTTTTCTCATACTGTCTGAATATTCACCGTCTGTCTGAAGCGCTTCATCTTAGCTTGTCTCTTTAAGCCCCCCTCCCCCTCCTGAAATAGCCCACTCTGCTCTGATTGGTCAGCATTTCCTGGTCTTCTGCACATGCACTCTCTGCGTCTCTGCACCGTCAGTGCAGCTGGCAAATGACTGTAGCAGCACTTTCAACCACTATATAGTATAGTATTGTGTACTTTAGTAGGCACAGTTTCTGAATACAGGCTGTGTGTCCCCAAAGCAATTTCAGTCAAAAGCAACTGGACTTGGTTGTTTGTCTAGGAAAATAACAAAGTCCAGTTGCTTTTGACTGAAATTGCTTTGGGGATAACGATGACCTGGACAAATGAGAACATTCACAGGCTTACAGGCTGTGTGCATTTCTCTGTGGATTGAACATTTTGACATTTTGAATTAAATTTCAATCCAACTCGTTTGCAAGTGATGCATCACCATCACGTCTCCTCTCCTCATTTTTGTACATTTTGTAAACATGGTTTTTTAAGAAGCTAAATATCACACACTTAATCCAACCCTCCTGAACCTCAGACACTGTGGGAATTCCACCTCTTCGACTTGTATTTGAGAAAATCTACTTTAAGCTACAGTGAGCACTATGATTTATGTGAAGTTTCAAAGTGCTCATAGTATCAAGATCACAGAAGCATGAGTCAGGCTTTTTGGAGGACCTTCACTAAACTAGTAATGACAGTGGTCGATGCAGGTAGTAGTGACTCAACTGGGACAGGATGGAGATGATTTGTGCCTTTGTCAGCGATGATTTACGAAAAAGGCAATTACTAACAGACATGGTTTGGTGATGAATAAAAGTACTCAATCAAACAAATATTTTTGAATAGCTCTCTTTGCACAACGGCGGCAAGCACAAAAGCCAGTGAATCCGATTTCCATTCAGGCCACTTTCAAAACACAAGCACTCGCATAACGAGCGATGGGGAAACAGACTAGACGAGAATAGTCTATACAATACTTTTTTTTCCTTCTGTCCTTTATCTTCAAAATCAGCCAGAAAGCATGTCTCTGTGTCTGTCCCATCTGTCTATATGACAAGCAGACCCAAGGTTTGACTCTCCCAACATGTTCGCTGGCATGGCCTCCTGGTCTCAGTCGCTCTTTCTGCTCAATAAATCTGAGCCCGGAGCTGTCTCGCTCTGCCATCAGGAACCAAAGTGTGCAGCTGGCTGGTAGGTTGGTGACAGAGATAAATGGCCCAGATCCCACTCTGACTGACAGTGAGTGACTGGTGCAATCAAATCAATTACAGATACTGGATTTCGGTGGTCTTACGCTGACATGTGAGAACAAAAAATATCTCATATAGCCTATATAGGCTAATATTTACACATACTGTACGTACACATTGTCTTTTTAGCAATGATCTCATGAATTTAGTTATGAAAACCTTGCAAGTACCAAAGGCCCTCTTCACAGGCTCGCCACCACCATCTGTTCAGCTGAGATGATGCTACTCAGCCAACTCATGTGCTGCAGAATTCTGTAAATAGTGGAGTCTGTGGAACAAACTGTCACCACTTTAAAAGGTGCTTCTTTATGCATTATTTGTGAGTTTTCCATTCATCATAAGCACCGATTACAACCTCTTTCTGCTCTACAATTAACTGCATCTGCAAGTGCACAATAAATATTGTCTCCTTCATCAACAGTGGCAGCGTTCTTTTGATTAATTGCAAAGGTTATGAGACAAGACTCATTGCCTTGTCTGTCATGAACTAGGCCTCGAGCATATTAAGCAAACTCAGGTTATGAGAGCCTGTGAATGTTCTCATTCGTCCAGGTCATCGTTATCCTCAAAGCAATTTCAGTCAAAAAGCAACTGGACTGGTTATTTGTCTAGGAAGACGTTTCACCTCTCATTCAAGAGGCTTCATCAGGTCATGTACGCATCTGACCAGGCGGGGACTGGTCCAACTAACTGGTGTGAGATCCAGGTATTAAACCTCCAAGGGTTATGAGAATAATCATGTTTCACTCAATCCTTGCAAATGATTTGTTCAGCCTCATCAAATCAGAGTGGTTTTCTAGGGTGAGAGATGGGAAAATAAGCCTCATTTACAATCAGACTGATCTCCTGTAAAGCAGGCTGAGGATACCGCAGAGCTACTCATCAGTGATATCAGACACAAAGAACATGGGTATCAAAGGCTTGCTTCACCTGCTAAATTCGCTGACTAATTCAGATGAGCCTTTTCTTGCAGCTAGAGATAGATGAACCATACGGGGAAAACACATTGTTTTTAAAAAACGGTGCAGCCTAATGTGATAGGTTGCTTCTACTCATGTCTGCTCATCATAACCACAATGTGATAGTTGCATATTCACTAAGCAACCAGTCCATTCAAGAGGCAGTTGAAGAGTTCATGAATAATGATGCCACATCAGATTAATAGGGGTCTGGATACATTAGGGCCACAAATCTTTCTCTCTCTCTCTCTCTACCTCTCTCCCCCTAAATTGTTAAAGATTAAATCTTTATGAGGGTTCATGCTCAACAGTGTCATCCTCTACCTGATGCTAGCAGCCTAACAAAACACTTCTCACAAGGTTTGTTTAATTACTCTGCAGAGGGAACACACACTGCTTCAACATGAGACTGATGGTGGCACAAGTGCATGTGTAAATTGAACTGTAAAACAACAGTCTAAAACACAAGGTTGTACATCATCATAGTCTAAACAGACCACTCCATTTAAAAATGGTCAGCACAAACCAAGAAGAGTTGTTTGGTAATGCCATGTGTGAGAAGACAGACATATCAATGGAAATCACTCAACAGGTGAGATCAGTGACAGACCGACGGTTGAGGATGAGCCAGTGCTTTTCATTTAGGTCTTCTCTCATACTTATATTTGAAATCGAGTGGCTCAAGAGTTTCATTGGAAGACGAGAAAGTGCAGTGTCTCTAAATTGAGCTCTTAAAAGTTATTTCGGGGAGTCGACTGAAAACTCTCCCCATTGGTTTAAACTGGCAATCATAGCCTCGAACAGGCCATGGCCCCGACATGATAAGTCTCCAGAGAGCTGTGCAGAGTAGAAATGGCATGCCCTCCAGAAAATGAGCAACCTATTCATCACATATCGACTTGCATACTTGATGTAAAACTCTTGACATATATTATGAATTATGTATTAAGCCCCCCAGCCTAGTTTAAAATAAGTTTAAGTGGTGACTGAACACCTTGCATCGGCTGATGTGTTCACACCTTGTGCGCCATTTTACCTGATTCAAACCAAAATCAAGTCAAACTGGCAAAAAAACTAAATGCAATGTAAAACGTCGACATATTTCACCTGATGCATTACCTCTGTTTCGAGCTGCACTAGTTCCATAGTGGGCCATGGCTCCGCGATCTGAGCGAGAGGCATGTTCGCAGGATTTGCAGTCCCCCTCCTCTCTCAGCTGCTCAAGTATATTCGGTCTCCCCAGATCTCGCCGGCGCCGCTCCTGTCAAGTGCAGTTCACCTAGAAAGCTTTTTTTTTTTACTCAGGTCCAAAGTCCAGGTGGAGTGGATTTATCCGCACTTTGCTCAGAGGAAGAAGAAGAAGACGCGCGTTTAGAGACGCAGCCAGCGCAGCCAGGAGCTTAACAAATAGTTGTAATCCCTGGATTTGAATCCGTGCGGCGGCTGGGCACTTGTGTGTGTATTTGCTGAAAGTGATAATCCGGTTGAAAAACACAATGAACACCAAAGAAACCCGCTTGTCCGTCCAGGTACACGCGGTGCCGACTCAGATTTTGACAAGCGGGAGAGGAGAGACCAACAGTGCGATCCTCTGACAGGGCTGTGCGGGGGTCTGATGCCACTTGGAAGGAATTTTCCCGAGTCCGTAGTGGGTTGTTTTTTTATTGTGTGTGGTTTTTTTTTGCAGTCGCCGCCGTATCAGATCCGAACGTCCTCCTCCTCCTTGTGTGCTTGTGATTTCTCCCGGTTTCCCAACCGTGTGCGATGCGCGCAGAGACCTCAGTGTGGCTCTGGAGTACGAGCAGGGTCCAACTCGAGCTGTTATTGGCAGGCTACCGCACGATCTTATCCAGCCCCCTTTTTCTACTTAGTTCCGCCCAGGGCTGATCGCGCCATCATCTGACGGAGAGATGAACTGCAAATACGTAATGCAAGACTCAGGGACTGAAGCCGGTGTTGTGGCTATTATTGATGAAGGGCCTTGCTTTTGTTTTATGCTTCTGTTGCAGCAGGTGCATCAGATAATAGATCATATGCGAAAGGAAACCCTGGACAATCAATTCATAAACGGGAATGAATGGCAGCCAAAGAACACTATGTGCATTGTGGCTGCATAATGCAAGTTTAGACTCATCATTACATATGGCTTTGCAGGGAATGCAGAGTGTGCAACAGATAGGTCATGTGCTTTTTCCAAACTACAGTATCAAAATATAGTATATTTAGTGCACATTACCTACAGCCACATATCACCACTCCCTCTAGGTTTGAAAACAACTCACATTGCAGCAAATAATGACACAACATAGATTACACAATTAATCTGAATCAGAATCAGAAAATCTTTAATGTCCCGCAGAAGGGGAAATTCTTTTGTCACAGCAGCAACAGGATATTACAAAATAAGGTAAAAAATAGCAAAAATAAGCACTAAAGTTCAATTTAAAAAGGGAAGAAATAGAAATAGATACAATGTATAGAATAGAATATGTTAGAAGAGTCGTGACCGGTGCTGTTTGGTTCTGTCTGGACATTACATTGATGAATCAGACTTTTTTCATTGACAACAAGCTTTTGTAATGGTCCTTGAAATCTTCAGTGATATAATAATACACTCCTCCACTCTCCAACACTTCTCTGCTTCATTCACTTGCAGAGTGGATTTTTTCTTTTTTTTTAGCTTGGCTTGCTTTGGTTACTATTGGCAACTGGGGAACATCAAACCGCCTCGCTGTTGATGGATTGGTACATTTTTGATTCAAATTAAGTTAATGAAGGCATGGAATTTCATGATATAAAAAACTGAATAATGAATTGGTATGATGCGGTGACTGTCTTTTGATGGATGTGTTACTGTATTATGCAAAATGCTGCTGCTGCATTGCTGAATCCAACCTGCATTTACCAGTCTGAGCTTTGTGGTGGGCTAAACACAGACCTGAACTGCAAAAGGGAACATTTCCTATGTTATTTTACTGCATATCATCTTCTTGACATCTGGGGCTTTTGGGCTTTACATCAAAGCTGTTAACATGCAACATCGTGTCTCTTTACTCAAGAAAAACTGTCACTTTTATTTATTCATTCATTCATATCTGAAGGTTTACTGCAGTTTTCCTCCACATTTCCCCACACCAGGAAAGGAGAAGGTAGCGACAAATCCATATCACCACGGAGTGGTCAGACGATAAGATAAGAACGCAGAGGGGGAGGTTATCCGTCACACTCAAATTGTTTATAACAGGGGTGCCCAATCCTGCTCCTGCAGAGCGACTGCCATGCATGTTTTAGGTTTCTCCCTGCTCCAACACACCTGATTAATGATTATCAAACCTGTGACAGGCTTCAGCTGCTTGATAACGAGTACATCATTATAATCAGGTGTGTTGGAGCAGAGAGAAACCTAAAACATGCAGGGCAGTAGCTCTCCAGGAGCAGGATTGGGCACCCCTGGTTTATAACATTCAAAGTCACTGCCCTCCCAAAGCTCACATTGATCTGTCTCGATGATGGATGAGCAGCTGCTGGGAGACCACTCATGGCACCTCATAGTGATATATTGGTGTTTAGTACAGCTGTGCGATGGACCATTGCTCACTTTCTTCATAGTCTCAGCCTTCGTTACTCTCAATTTCCCTATTTTGAACAGGACACCTGCCACTCACATTTATCATTGTTCATAGCTCCTCCTGTATGTTATGATGAATTCCATATGGTATGATCCCAAACTGAAAGTGAAGGGTATAATAAAGACAATTCATGGGAACAAATAAAAAGAAGATGATCCAGTAGGGGGAAAAGTCATCTAAGGAAGCCAGGGAAGCTCTCCAAAAATCAATACATGGTAAGATGAGGATCACTTTGGCCTGATGGAAACAGACAACCTATCAGAAAGTCCATTGATATTAACTGACACGTTGATGTTGTAGCTGTTAGATTTGAAGTCAATTGCTATTCTGACTGCAGGGAATCTCTTCTTTAATTCATGATGCTGCATTGACGTCACAGGTTACAGCGATGACTCATAGGTGTCTCCCGTCAAGCCACATAGACTCCAGGGATACCCTCCCCCCCACACATTCAGCTAGACAAAAAGCATCATGGGTAATATGACTCAGTCCAGCTTGCCGTGCGTGTGCAATGGAGCAAGCCTCAACCTTGAATTGGGGTATAGACGCAGAAGAAAAGTGACTGGATGACACATTTGGTCCCCAAATGACAGACTGCAAATTAGATGACCCTGCTGTTTAACCTCCTATTCAGTTTGAGCTGAAAACCACAGTGGTGGAGGAGACGGTTACCGATGTTGAGTATGCAGAGGGAGAAACAACAAATCATATAATACTCTGAATACACCCAGCAGTAAACATTGCTTTTAAAATGGAAATGCACGCACACTCCAGTTGTGAAGTGGCAGCAAGGTCTGATTTATTTCTGCAGCTTTTCTCTGATTCATTCATTTTTATTTTACTTTGTTCAGCCGTTGTCACACTGCCATAGACTTCATTTGTGCAGCTGTGTCCCTACACTTCCGTGCTGTCGATTTAGTGCTTCCTTCGTCTGTATTTCTTTGATTTCTGCATCCGATTTTATTCTGTTTCTACTTTTCAAGAATTGCCTTTCCTAGGTCTATTGCACTTACTTATATGTGAATGTGAGTTAAACTCCATAAGATGCATACTCCTTGCATGTCGGAAAACACTGAATTGTTAAATTAGTGAAAACGTCTTCCTACTCCTTTGTATATATGTTGTTATAGGTTTTTTCCCTCTTATTTGTTAAACTAATTTCATTTTGTATACTTTTATATTCTTTTTTGACATGTCTGAAATGAATTCATAACTTCAATTCAATTTCGTAAATTCAAATTCAATTCATGCATTCAATTCAATTCAAATCAAAACTGTAGCACCGCTTTTAATGTAGTGCCTCTGGGAAACACTGATGATCCAGGAGGCAACACAGTGTATCTGTAGGTGTGTGTATGTTGGAATGACTTTACACATAGCTAAAAAAAAATCTTTGATAGCAAGTGTTTGATGATTATTTTGTTTAACGCTCCCTTTCCTACCCTTCATTATAGTGATGAGTAAACATGAAATGCATACAAAGTAGATTCAAATAGAGTTTATACCTCAAGCAAAATAAGTTTCGATAATCCGAGGGATTCATTTGTTTTTGCAACACAACCACCAGGAATTGACTCCACTTAAAGACAAAAGCCTCCCAGCGTTAACACTAAATACAACCCATCTACAGTGCAGATAAATGCGGCATGCAAAACATAATGGACATGGTATTGTCAGTTATATACAGTATATGTAATCTTAGCATACTTAATTTCAGTATAAACGTAATTTTTCCACGACATTGCATTCAGACCTTTGCTAATAATTCCTTCTCAGCTGAGCCCAATGAGCTCATGTCTGCAACACTAAACACCATCAGTGGGACTGCAGCATAGACCAAATTAATTAGCTGCCCAATGGTGGTGCAAGGGTAATTAGCCAATCTCTGCTGACTGACTCTGAAGGAGAAGATGGCACTGGAATGATTCAAAACGGGCTTTGAGCCATACAGAGACAATGAACAAATAGTGTTATTGTACCTCAAACATGAGTGGAATTATCATTTGTCACAGAAATGGTTAAAGGGACAATGAGGTGGCAGATGGACTGGGAGAGGAATATTGATCGGTAATAGAGTTAGAGAGAAAGGGAGTGAGGCTATAGTTTCTGTCAATTGTTGGTTGTTAAGTACAGTCTTGTTTCCTTTTGTTGTCAACCAACATGTTTTGCAGTAACAGCTCCCAATGCATAACAGAGTGTGCGCACTATATAATCTTGTGACTGTAGTAATGGGTGCAAAAGCAGCATGTCAAGGCTTGTATCTCTGGTATTTGGGCCGGGCAAAAGAAAAAAAAAAAAAAAGGCAGACCAAGCTCGAGCTCTTAATAGAAAGCTACCTTTGAGACCAAGTTCAGCACAAACAGGCTACAGTAACGCATCATTGTGTTATTGAATTTCACTGAGAGATGGATCACGCCATTGTAAAGTAATGGGACATTTAAAGTCAATAATGCTTTTTTGGGGGGCTGTTTTAAACAGACCAGAGTAAAACCACTGCAGTATACTGGACACAAGCATGGGGTAGTGAGAATGGACTAGAAATGTTTGCCATTCATTAGTTTTCCATTATAAGATCAGCCTTGAGTTGTCAGACTAGTGGACCGATGTCTTACATTCAAGCTCAACAGAGAACATCTTGACTAAAGAGAAGATCAATAGTGATTCAGGCAGAATTCATGATGACCAAAGCTCCTCTATTCCATATCGTTTTTGCATTTTCATCTTTTACTGTGAAATACACATGTCCATGACCTATGGTGAAATGATGAAAGGCACAGTGTCAAACATTTCCTATCATGTTTTAACTCAAATCATGTCGATCTGAAGCATATGAGGCATTCTCACATGAACCATTCTTTTGCAAAGGCTGGATTTTTGTACGCAGTCCAACAGATTTTCTCTAAAATATTGGCATGAAGCATACACACATGGGGACACCGTGGCATTTTGCCGGCTGCCATAAATCAGACTTTTGCTATGCCTGCTTCTCTTTGTCTCGGTTCAAACTGAATGACAGCAGGGGGTGCCAGATATCGGAGGGCAGCTCTTTTCATACAGCCCTTTTCATCAGGCGTTGCCCTTTACTTGTAGGGAAACGTTCAACTGCAGATTTGTTTGGAGCTGCTGTGTAATGTATACTCTGAGACAGGAACCATAATTTCCCCGTGTGGCTCAACGCATAGATTCATTCACAGAAGACTTGATGTCATAAGCATGAATGAAACAAACACTGCTTTAAAGATGTTGTAAAGTAGCATTTTTGATTAACTACACATAATGGATGGGCAGTGTTGTCATGACTCAGTCTCTTTTAAGATTAAAGGGCATATATTTAACATAATTGGAACTTTGAACCGCAAAGTCTGCGATTGCTTGACTTATTCTGCAGTGCTTATGGAGAATAAATCCGATTGAGTTAAACACTAGGCTGTCTAGGGTTTTTAATTCCCCCAGGAATCCACAACTGAATAATACAAAACACAACATCATATGTTATTAGTTACTCTTTAGTCATAAACTGTATCTGTGTGCGTTATGGGTAAATTATTCATGAATCAATTCCTCCAGCTGCATGCTTTAGATATAATCATTGATACTTTAAATAATTCAGCAAGCAGGAAGAAATGTTCTCATGCTGAAGGCTTAAAAAATGGACATTAATAAAAAATTGATATAGTTAGGGCAGTGCTTTTTTAAAGCAAAAATAGTGGATCCCAGAAGTCAACACAGTTCAAGGGATAAAATAGGAAACATTTCCGGAAAATTCCCATGAGAGCTGTCTAACCAGCAGACTTGGAGAAGAAGGATTAGGTCTGCTGGTCTGGAGTTAGTTATTTATCCCCTTCAGTATTGTGGTAATCCATGCACTTTAAGGGAAACTGAAAATGTGCATATATTTATCTTTTAGGGGATCAGAAGGGTTTTGGGTATCTTTTATTTTCCTATAAATAACAACCAATCAAATGCAACACTTGAGAATGACCACAAGTTTAATGAGGACCATCTGTCTACACACTTACTGTCACATTATTATTACGGAGTTACTATTGTACTGGATTACATCATACTGTGCAGGTAGTGCTGTTGCTGTTGTTGTGTCCACCCCTTGCGTAATTACCATAGGCCCTGCGCCTTCTCCGTGCGCATGACGTGATTGTGCATGAAAAGTAAAACTATGAGGGAAGTTATGGAGCCTTAAAGCTGCAGCACCTTTTCACACACGCACTATTCCTTCAGGTAAGGAGGGACGGGAGTTTGGGAAGGAGGGAGGGGTCTTTTGCTCCTGGTCGAGCCTGACAGTTCGCACTATTGGCTGACAGCAGGGGGACTCTCACCTGTACCTGTGGGAAGGAGTGCCATTCGTCATCGTCCGACTCCAAATCAGGAACAACTTTTCCTTCTTCCAGCAGCCCATAGAAGTAGAAGTCAGCCAGGACGGCTTGAAACTGAACGAACGACTGCAGCAGGACTCCGAGCATGGAGCCTATAACGTCGTGGAGCGAGGAGAGAGTCGGCGAGTGGCTCCAAGGTGAGGAACATATTGCGGGTTGGGTGTTATGTTGTTGTTGGTTTTTTTCACGGCTTGATCGCCTCACAGGTACTTTGGCGAGGACGGTAAAGTTAGAAATAGAAGCGTCGCGCAAATCCTCTTGGAAGTGAAAGGTGAAGGTGGAATGAGGAAGTCACCCGTGTGTGTGTGTGTGTGTGTGTGTGTGTGTGTGTGTGTGTGTGTGTGTGTGTGTGTGAGAGAGAGAGAGAGAGAGAGAGAGAGAGAGGGGTTCTGATCAGTGTCAACAACAACTCAGGTGGTATTCTCAGAAAGTGTACATGGTCGTCTTTAGGACGTGGTGCGTTCATTGGGCTAGTTGATTTACTGTAGAACCAGCCTCCCCACTCCACTGTGGAGATCATGGAGCAACGCTCTGTTATGATGTTTTATTGGCAAAATGCATAACTGTTGGAGCACTAGAATATTGGCCTGCAGTACAAGTAAAGGTATCAAATCCGAGAAAGTAAAATTTACTCCTCTTAAATACAGTTTTGACGTGATTATATAAAAAGAAAAAATAATAATAAGATTTTGATGCTACTTTTCCAATTACTTTGCATTTACTTTGTATCCACTACATTTATTCAACAGTAATGCATAATTACAACATAATTACTTGTTCTTTTTAAGACAAGATTCCATCTGCAAACACATGATCAGTGTAAAATAAAGTATAGTATAGTAAGATTTCAGATTAAAGTACCCAACAGTATATGAAATAGGGATCAACCGAAATGGATTTGTAAAGGCCGATCTAGATATCGATTTTTATAGCCTTAGCCGATGGGATTATCTTGGGCCGATATTTGGAGCCGTTACTACTTTTGCTTCATCAATATACGTCATAAAAATTACACAATGATGATAACAAATATTATGAATCTCAATTTTAAAATTGAGATTCATAATATTGAATAATGTTGCTCCAGCAACACAGAGCTGCCTGTGGACACCTGTCTGTAAATAATGTCGGGGAAAAACGGTGAATCAGTGAACACAGCAGCCCGCATCGGCCGATACGATACACCTAAAAAAACGCAAATATCGGCTGAAAACATTGGCTGGCCGATGTATCGGTCTATCATTAATATGAAATAGTTAAGATTAGTTCCAATTGGACCAACATTAAACCACCACTTACATACACTTATTACATCCATCATAATGATCCAGCAGCCATTCTGCCTTTTACTGAAATATTTTACATTATATATTAACACTATGTAACTCGTACTTTTACTCAAGTAAACTGTTGCATGTATGAGCATTTATATAGTGTAGTGTTGTTATTTTTAATCAAGTCAATTATTTGAATACTTTTTCCACCTCTGCTTTTATTATACATGTAATAACACTCATTGTTTTTCATCACAGTTCACTTGTGTTTTGATTTGAGGTGGTCATTACTTCAAAGAGAAATTGTATTCCTATTATGATATCTTCATCATTTGGATTTTCAAATATTTTGCAAAATATTAAATTAAATTATATAAATCACTTGTGTTTCACATTCATTTTTTTATGCTTAACTCAGGATACCAGCAGCTAGAGGAAGCTTTGGTTCATGCTCACACTGCATGTCTCTGCCTGCACACACATGTGACTCAATGATTATGTGGGGTTTCCATTTATAGTTGGTTAGTTATAGCCCTGAGTGAATGTGTTTTTGTGTCCTGCTGCCAGGTTTGGATGCCCCCCTGCATCAGTACCCAGTCCTGGAGTGGCATTTGTCAGGTCTGGATCTGCTCCAGCTGACCTGTCAGGACCTGGAAAGGTTGGGGGTTCATAAGATCGGACACCAGGAGCTCATACTGGAAGCTGTGGAGAAACTCTGTTCTCTGGTGAGGGATCACGTGTGTTTGTGTACAGTATGTGTCCATGGCAGTGCTCTGTGTATTCAGGGCTGTTTGCAGTCAGTGAGTTGTGCAGGTAATTTGTGAGGAGAGCTCTGGGTATTTACTGTCAGTCATCTTCTTGTCTTGCTGTGTTGTCGTGTATATGTTCGGATATCAAAGCCTCACATTGTTTTTAGACCCTGCTCTTGTTTGAACAGTGAAACCGGCAATTTTGTACAATCTTTTGCAAATCCAGCCAGAGTACACAACTGCTCTTGTTGCCATAAAAGTCCTCCTTCTGCTTCACTGAAGTACTCAGAGCCTTTAGCAACATGCAGCAAATTCGAGTTCATTGCGTCACGTTGCCCTCTTTTAAAGCGAAATCCCCCAAGTCAAGCACATAATAGGAAAAGAGTTACTTTATTTTTCTAGCTTAAATCAAAGGATTTGTCATGCTTCAACTGCAACCAAAGTATATTTAGAGTACAAAGCTTGCACCGAAATACTTAAGATGCAAATTTCTGGGAAAGTTTTCGTCAGCTATAAAAAACACTTGCTCCTCTCCTTTTATTCTCTGTTGTGTTTTTTTTCCTGCTGCTTAATTAATTTCCCTCCCTGTACAATTTGAGAGGGAGTTTAGGACACTTAAGTACTCGTGTTGGTGTGTGTGGGGATGTTGGTGTATTTCCAGAATGGCCTTTGTCTCATTGGAAGGACTAATTATGCAGGACAGTAACAGGCAAGGTTCCAGCTTTGGTGCTGTAACAGTCTGTGAACATTAGGCCAAAGCTTAGGCTGCTTAAACTGCTTGTTGTCGAATTGTTGAAGTAGCTATAAAACTGACTGTCAACAGTTTAACCCAAAGTCTGTATGAATGAGTGTGTGAATAAAGGGTCCCCAGAGTAAAAGATTCACATAAGTGCACTTGAGGATACTTCAAGATTAAAATCCATGCACAGATGTACAGTTCTACAATCTGGTGCATATACAGTGTGTGTATATGTGTTTGTATGCATGTGTTTCTGCCTCTCTTCCCTCTCTGTCTTGATTCTCAGGGAAGTGCTAACATTGCGCTCATTCAAAATAACAACAACCACCGGATGCTCACATGAAACAGACCAAACACATTGAAGTACACGGTTGCATAATTAACAACTACAATGACGGCAAAGCCATGAAAAATTCATGGCACTCGATGATGGAGTACTGTTCCGGCTGGTTGATGTGTAACAACAAAGCCTGACTGGTCTGAAGCCTCTTGACCACCGATGAGTGGGTCACGACAATAAGCCGCTTCTTCTGCAGTGATTGTGAAGAGTCACATCTCTCACCGCTGAGCAAAAAACTGTGATGACAACAACGACAAATGAGACAGAAGCTCTTTGTTGTTGTGTTTATCCCTTTGCTTCAGTTTGATGATATAGCCTTGGTTAACGTGTGTTGTTTAATATGCATTACACCAAGATGTAGCCTACCCTCACTAATGTATATTGGGTGGACAACATATTAGAACCCCTTCTCACTTTACCGGACAAAACTGCAGCCTGTTTTGTGATATTGAGCTAAAAAAAACACACTTTATGATAAGACGATAGGGTATATATGCTGTTTATAATGTGGTACATTTCCCTTTAATATCTCTGTGTGTATTAGGCCATCGTGGGCAGTGTTGTAAATTATTTCTTTCCTGGCAAATGTTGTAATATTTTGCCTTTATTTATCAGATATTAGCTGGATTAGCACAAAACATACAGTACTGTATGTTTTCCCTACTGAGTGTACTGTAATCAGTATCAGGACTGCTTTCTCTACCCTCTTACAAAACCCACAGTTGTGCACAAAA
The DNA here is from genome assembly GCF_963691815.1 of Echiichthys vipera. Lineage (NCBI taxonomy): Eukaryota > Metazoa > Chordata > Actinopteri > Perciformes > Trachinidae > Echiichthys > Echiichthys vipera. The sequence continues at coordinate 12,725,699 of NC_139837.1, forward strand.
AAAAAAATGTATGCAGTTCGAGTCAAGTGTACTACTTTATTTGAAAGTGGACAGTAAAGAGTGAGTGAGGAGAGAGAGAGGATGCGGTGTAGGTCCATGGCCAGAATCTGGATGTTGCTGTCACAGTATATGAAATGAGTCTTAAACACTTAGACCCCCGCATTCTGTGAAGGGTTGGAAGAGGGGAAGTAATGCATTAAACATCACAGACTGATTATGTATAACATTGTGGGAGTCTTTCAGAAGTAGAATAGACCTTTAACCAGCCACTAATGTGTGTGTATGTGTGTATGCGTGTGTGTGTGTGTGTGTGCTCCCCAGACATATGGTATAGGTGGTGAGAACCTACGCGGTCTGACAGAGAAGCTGCGCGCCGTAGCCCACACTCTCCAGATGGGCATCCAGGCCCGCTGGCGCCTTAACAGCTACGATGGACGCAGCGCCACCAAGCTGCCTGTTGTCGTCCTGCAGATTGTTGTGGAGCTCATCACCTCTGCCAAAGGGCTCTTCTCTTTGCTCAACAGGTTTGTAAAGAGGGAGTTATCCAACCATTATATATAGAGTACTCGAAATTCTGTTTTATCCTGCAGTTATTTTTCTACCCAGAAAATGCTCTCTGCTGTGTCTTAACCAAAATAGATGTGGCTGTAGTTTTTCTTGGTGTAGGTTTACTGTAGAAAGGGTGGCTGTGGGTTAAAATAATTTGAGGTGTAGCCTTTATATGGGAAAGTTTTGGTATATGCATTGACTTGCTGTTTACCTGTTGTCCCTTGTTAAGAAACTTGATACCTACGCCTTAAAAGAGGACCCTTTTTTGATGGTTCTCTTTCATTTTCTCTCTGTGTGACTCTCAATATCCTTAATTTGTCTTTGTTCCTTTTTAATTATTAACATTAAATCATTCTACATGCTTGCTCTGTACACACTTATTTGAAATAAAATTCCTGTCTTGCCAGGTATCAATTTTCCCAGCTCAGTGGATACACAGCCAGCAAGAACATCTTCAGCTACTGCAAAGAGCTGGGAGACATTGTCCAAAAGGTTGGTCCATTCATGGCTTTAAAGCGAACCTATCATGCTCATCTTTAGTTTAGCTCATTGTTGTATTGTGTGTTTCTACTAGAACATATTTACATGCTTTAATGTTGGAAGAACAGATAATGTTTCTTCTACTATTTGAATATACAACAATATATACAATATTATATAATAATAATAATAATTTATTTTAGTGCCTGACTCTTTAAGCCCCCCTCCTGAAAAAGCCTATAGTCTGTTCTAGTTAGGTAGTTCTCAAGTCATGGGTGGAGATACCCAGAAGAGGGGTGGTGTATTCTAATAAGCCTGCATATGACTTAGGAAGGGGAGCCAAATGTGATTGGCTTGTTGATGCGCATGTTCTCTGATCTAGGCAGCCCAAAAACAAAATGACCGGGTTGTTGTATTTCACAGATTTTAGGTTAGTGGCACTCAAATGTATGTGAGCAATGAAAAAGTGAGTTTTTCATGATATGTCCCCTTAAGCCAGTTAAGTACATAAAATACTTAAAATTGCGTGTATTCCTTAATGAACTATCCTTTGTTTATAAATTCAAAACTGTTTCTCCGTTATGCAAACTGAATGGCTGGTACACTTTACTGCACATGTGTTCATGAACACATGTGGTGTTTTATCTTAAGAGGAACCACACCTAAATAGCCATGTTTCTAGTGGTATAGTCATGCACACTAAACCTCCAAAGAGGAACTACAACCTGATTCCTTTTTTTTTTTTTTTTTTTAAATCAACCCCTAAAAAGCAGCTAGAAGCAGAAACAGACTCCCTCAGCACCTCAGCTTAGCTTAGTAATGCATTCTTTATCTTTACATTCCTGGCATATTTGGAGGTGGCTGTACCTCGAAGAAGGATTGCCAACGAGGTGGGCTGGATTCTGTTTGTGTTTGTTCCTTCCTGGTAGTATGAAATGTTTGAAAGAAAAAGGGGAGGAGAAGGAATATTCATAACTGGATGAATGTAAAGAGGGTGAAAAATGTTCACAGGTAGTAGAAGGGACAGGCCTGGATACGTTGTAATGCCTAAGGGAGGGAGGGACGGAGGGAGTGAAGGGCAGAGCGGGAAGCAAAGGGGAAGGCAGAGAAAGAAGGAGGAGACTGAAAGAGGGATTGCACCGACTGTTAAATGACTTCTGACTCCTGGGGGAGTGCATGTCGCTGAATGAACAGCAGAGAGCAACAGGCAGAGAGACTATTAACTCTATAAGGACGCTGTAGTGACATTAGAGATACATAGCCTGAAAGAAGTGAAGCAGAAAAGAAGACCAAAGGAAGATAGAGCCGTAGAGGTACCAACAGACTGAGAGATAATTAGAGGGAGGTAAGGAGGCAGCCAAAGGAGCTGTGGGTGAAGGAGGAGGCTCAGTATTTAGAGTTTATATATAGCCAGCTTTGGACGCCTGCCGATCACGACAGGTACAGTTCTCCCCTCTTTGATTGGATAATTCCCCACAAAGTCATGCTTCTTCTGCAGCTTTTGCACTGCTTTAAATGGCTCAAGCTTAAATGTATACACACCTCTAAGTGTTTTTTTTTAGCTTGTTGGTTTTTAGAGTTAAGTTTAAGAGATAATTCAAATATCATTTGAGGCCATAACTAACCGTATAACATTGGTCTGAGCCATATTTAGCATGTGATAAATGAGAGTTGTGTACTTTGTGTTGGTGTAGAGTAACAGTAACATTATTCTTATGGTGAGGGGAGGGGAGGGGAGGGGAGGAAGTATGAGTTTCAGAGAGTTATTATTGAGCTTGTTGACTCTGATAGGATGTTTTTGTCATTTGGGCCTGCTGACTCTTGTTTTTATGTCATTGTCGTCTTGGCACTCAGTGAGCGATTAGTAAGTTAAAACCACTCACTGCTTTTGTCGTTGGTCCCTCTCAGAGGTTGTTCATCGCTAGGTAATGTCTGGCTATTGTTTGCTCAATTCCTGTTTTTGAACTTTGGTGCGCACTTGTGTTTTTGTGCTTGCAGGTGTTTTAAAGGTAGGTATTATTGTCTGTAAAAAAAAAAAAGTAGTTTTGTAGCGAGAGCATTTTGTCCAGTGAGTTGAGGCTCATGTGTATTTGTTTTTGGCTTGTCAATCATTGTAAAGACACATGGGCTCATTTTGTGGACTTTCACCGTCTTCACCCTCTGAATGAGCGTAAAAGTTTTAAAGATCCCGTATTGGGCTTATTTTCCAGTTCATACTTGTATTTTGGGTGTCTAGAAAATGTTTACATGCTTTAATGTTAAAAAAAAAAAATCTTTATTTGTCTGTATTCACCGTCTGAGTCGCTACTTTTTAGCACCTGTCTCTTTGAGCCCCCCTCCTGAAAAAAGCCCGGTCTGCTCTGATTGGCTAGCGTTTATAGGTCTTGTGCATCTGTGTTCTCATTAAGGTCATTGTAGCAGCACTTTCTATCTCTATATAATATAGTTCATCAAAACAGTATGCAGTTCTTGGCAGCTTGTTTAAAGGCACAGTTTTGGAAAACGGACTGTGTGCATTTCTCTCTGGATTGAGTGTTTTAATAGTGCTGCAGTATTTAAATAGCACCTCGACCTGCAGTATAGAACCTTTATATTTACCTTTATGTGTGCATATTACATGTTTTGGCAGGTGCTTTGTAGGTATTTATTAAAAAAAAAGTTTTACAAACCTTGGCAGGTGAGCTAAAAGGTCAGGTTTGGACAGCTGAGAGGGTCACACCTGAGAGTGAAGAGAAAACAAGTGTCACTTCAGCTGTCATCATAGCATTATAAACCTGCAGCTACAGGCTTTGCAGGAGATCACTTGTAGCATGTAATATACAACTGTATGACATCACACGGGTGTCTCTACCATCAGCTCTGACCGTTGCATTCATACAGAGAGAGGATTGTCATGGGCTCTTAAAATTCGCTCCTGGCTAATTGAAGCTGGTGTTGTGCCTCCCCTGTGATATTTTTGACGTGCTGTCAGGAGGCCGCGGCTTCAATATGACGTCCTTTACTAGGGAACTGCTTCAGCAGAAGCTACACCACATACTTCACACCAAAGAAAGGACCCTTATTTCCCTGTGTATGTGTGTGTTCTCACACCCTTAGGGCTATCAAGGTCACTAGTCAGCTGGTGTTTTTTGGATCCCACGGTGGAGTTGTCAAGTCAGTTTCGCTGCACACACTCACTCAGTCTGCTTTGAACCAGCCAAGCAGCAAGCAAAGTCCAGGAGAGAGAAACAGGGAGAAAAAAAGAGGACTCTGTGGAATTTTCAACTTGGATATGAGAGCAAAAATGAATTTGAAGCATTACATTAAGATATGTGAGTATAATGGTATTTCTAAAAAAAAAAAAAAAAAAGAAAAGGAGCATTTTTGTCACTAAATCTAACTTTTTAAAGTGTCTTTCACTTGAGAACCATCACCTGAAAATATAACTAGCAATGTTAATGTTTAACTTGCATTTAAAGAACTAGAGAGATACTACAGACCTATGACTGTTTCAAACAGGACGTTTTGGTTATTGGTGCTTTTCTTTGACTTGAAAGATATCCCCATAGAAGACAACATACGAAAAACTGCTCTATTAAGGCTGAGTGCAATGATCTACATATCTCTGCTATTGGAATTTAACCTCAGGATGGGAAAAAAAATAATCAAGAAAAATGGGAGAGAACATCAAGGGGATAGTACAAAAAAATGAACCCTATAAATTAACAATGGGCCCCAGAAGTCCAATGGTAGAAGAACGGTAGAAGAAACAGACGAGAAAAGGACAAGGTAGTAAGAATCGGATAGAAAGAGAAGGAGCAGTTGTAAAACAGATCTAACGTAGTGATGTCTCCAAGTCTTTTTATAGTCTGCGACCTGGTGGCAAATAGGAAATATCCACTGGTGCAAGTCCAAGTACTGTATGTTAACATGCAGAGATAAAACAGAACATGACTGGGCTTTTGATTCATAACAGACAAAGAAATCTGTTCATTTAGGTCATATCAACAGTCTGTGTTATTGCATCTTTTTGTGATAGTTACAGCCTTTTTGTACATGTGTGTCCATGCACGTCTGTGTGCATTCTTGTTGTCCACCCACATAATAGCTTTGTCTTTGTTTCCTAGACAACTATAGAGATAGAGAACAGCTTTCAGGCACAGAATGCTGCTGTAAAGTTAGCTCACTGCCCGATCACGCCAAACATGGACCTTCACAACATAACACGGCACAAGACCTTGAGAAGCGAAGTAGATGTATAGTTTCGAAAGGTGTACCTTTCACCTTTTACGACAATGCACCTGTCGCTAGTTTTCACAGAACTTCGGTTGTGAAAAACTTAAATCTTAGTGCAACACGTTCTGCATGGGATTGTCTGCCCTTCAGTGATGGTTTGCAGTACAGTTGTGGCTAATGTGTAACCACTGTTGCACAATGAAGTGGAATAAAAGGTCAATCTTCAATGTCGGACTGTGGTTTTTTCGTTTTTGTGCTGTTGTTTGGGCACACAGAAAGGTCCATATAATGAAATGATTGTGTTTTTTTCCATTGATGGTACTGTATGAAGGCCAGACCCTATTATTATTATAAATCTTGTGTTGCAAAACCTGAGGCATTCCTTTAATTAAAAAACAGTAGCAGTTGTATTATTGTATTGTATGAGAAGTAGTTCAGTTAATATCTCACGAAGAGAGAAATTAAAAGAAGGGGCGCATGCACATGCCGGAGGACTTATGTTCGACCCACAGCTCCTCTTCTCACATTTTGGTCTCCTTTCCTCACCTCATGCGTGTTTAATAGTTTCAATCAGAAAGCGATTGCATGTATTTGCTGTTGTAAGAATAGCCCATGTTTCAGGGCAGAAGTGTACCTGTCACCCACCTCGCACGCATTAATGTGTCATTTCCTGTTAAAAAGAAATGCAGAACAGGTTGTGGGTAAGCCTTCGGTGACGTGACTCCACATACAACAGAAAAGCAGAGGTGTGGATATTGCTGTATCTTTTATCTTGTGTTTAAAAAGCAATGGTGAGATACTCGAAAGAAAGAAGTGTTACCGACGAAGCAAAAGCAGAAGTGGTGGTGAGGGGGTAGGAGGTGGTAACCAGATTTAAACTTCACTTGCTATCGCTGCTACTTTCACTACTAGATCACACTCACATAAGGGATCAGGAGTTACTGTCCTGGGTTAAAAACCAGCACTTGTAACACTTGAAACAGTGAATGCATTAAATGAATGAAATATGACATGAGATATCTCAACAACTATTGGAAGGATTGCCGAGAAATGTTCTACAGATATTCACAGTCCCCAGAGCTATAACCTCTCTGACTTTGATGATCTTCTAGCAAAGGCATAGTTGTATAATCGCATTTTTTTTAGTCAGTCCTACTCATCAGCGCGTTAGCCTACACCTGTAGTTATAACCCTAATCCTTAGTACAGCCTCACAGAGCTGCTAGCATGCACTGCCTTAAGTTTCTTATGGTAGGCCTATTATGTGTGTGTATTACAAACTCCTCTAAGTGGCTAAAATGAACCCTTAACATTTTTTACAATGCATTTCTCCAGGTCTGTTTGCACTAATAATATGTTGTTGTAACATTTAGGAAACATTAGCAGCTGGCTCTTAAGTTGGTGACAGCTTCAGCCCCTCCGCGTTTTTATAATTTTGTACTGTAAGGACGATGTTCTGTTTAAAATAGCTGCTCTAAATTCATTCAGTCACTGTATCATACACATCTGGCAAGACCGATAAAGACAAAGATCTGAACATCTTTACGTGTTTACACACAATCTGTAGTGGTTTGTTGTGGTGTATACATGTATACATACAGACATACATAGCAGGTTCTGCATCTCTCACACTCAAATGCCCGAAGGGAACAGCAACACACACAAACACACAACACAAACACCAATCAGACATGGCGAAATGACAAGCAATCCTGACGGCGACTTCTCCCAGCCATAGCCCTCCCCGCAGCCTTGTGTGTCACAGCCTTTAATTAGCCCAGAAATCCGACCGTGTTCGCTGTTGATCCCTTGTTACATTTCACAGGGATTAGTTTCCCCTTACAACCCGTTATGTAACTCATCACATCACGAGGCGTCGCAAATTAGCTTAGGCATTAATGGTACGTGGCATCAGTGAATGTTCTATGCTGTATGAACATCTACCCGCTTCTCCTTTAACCTCTCATCATCCTCCTTTGTTCAAGAGCTCCCCCTCCCAGGCCAAGTCATATTAACATCACCTTCCGACGACAAGCCAGATTAAGCGTTTTAGTTCCACTGATTCTAGTAGCTGTGACACTGACCGCTGACTTCCTGTGGCGTCTACGCATGTGTGCTTGTGGGGATTAACGTGTTAGCCCTCAAATTAAGGGGACATTACACACAGCAAACCAGATTCCCCACTGCAAATGTCATAGAAGTGTTGTGTTTTTTGATTTATACAAGAGCACTGCTGGGATAAAAAGCCAGTGAAATACTAGTAAAGCTCTGGGGTGATGGCTCTCTCGCCTCTGGATACCTTCAGCCTTTCACTTCCTGACTCATGCTGTGAAGAGGAAATAGGACATGTTTTCAGTCAGATTGTCCCATTTCCACAAATCAATGACAGCATTGTAAAGGCTGATCTGAGGTCGTTTCAGTACTCTGTTTAGACTTAACATGTGTGTTATTTTACTCATCCAACAGAATACCACCGTCTATGAAAAGGAAAAGGACATCATATCTGTAGTAAGTATTTGTATATTTGTGCCTATTTAACTATGTATAGGTAATTTCAGTTCCTTTTTTATTTTGTTTAGGATTGAATTGAATATTCTTGATAGTAAATTGTGCTTTGTTTCATCTTCTAGTGCCGTCAGTTGGTGTCGGTGTGTGATGAGATCCTGAACTTCAGCCCTGAGGCGTTTCTTACCCACACTGCTCAGCTGGAGAGCGTCGACCTAGTGCCTGTGTCACCTGGTGATCAGCTGGTAAAGCCTTCTTGCTCTTAATAACTCTGACCTTTTGTCTTTGTTAAATGATGAACCAAAGAAAAGTTTCTTTGTATGCAGAGATGCAAATTCTATTTACTATATTAAATGGTAATATTTGACTGTACTATATATTGTAGAATATACTGATATATATATAAAGCATTACATGTTTTATGTAATTTAACTCTGAAATCATACCGAATGGAAAATCACAGATTTTACGAATGATGCCTAGGAAATTATTTGCTTTGTTTTGCTTCAGTGCACTAGAATTATTATGATCCCTTTTACTGTAAACTGTTAAAGCTGTTGAATAATTTATAAGTCAATCAACAGTGTAGTAGTCATTTTAATAATCAGCTGATTCATTTTACAAGCAAACATGTCAACTGCTCACTGTAGTCTCAGCTTTTTTTATTTGGTTATCAGCCGGTGAAGTGAATATTGTTTCGTCTTGGATGGTTTTTTTCTTCTGTTAATCCATTTCTAAGTCTGTTTTTGTTGTTGTTACCAGGATCTCTTTTTATTTTTTATACATGTTTTTCACATAAAAAAAAAAAAAATTATTCCAGTAAACTTTATTTTAACCTTTTATTAAGTCAAAAAACACAGGAGAGAGAACAATTTAGATCAGAAATAGGAAGTAGATTCTCACTTGCCTCTCGAGGCTTCTGTAGATATATTACAGTATCTTAGACTTTGGGAAAGTGGGATTTTTTTTTACATCTTTCAATTATCAAGAAAACAATCATGAGACAAATCAATAATGTCCATTGTAATGAATCGTTGACTTTTTTTTTTTAAATCTCCATATACTGTGTACAATTCTGTCATACTACTCCACCTAAGAACTATTTTTGACTACAAAGGCAGCCAGAGAGCGTAGACGCCAAGGCATGCCCTGTCTCACACGTAAAGCAAGTGGACTATTTCTTCCGATTATTCTGACACCACATGAATGCAGCACAAAAATCTAGAAACGTTAAATACAGTAAAAAATAATAATTACTGACTGTGATTCAGATCTGCCCAAATATTGAATGGGTTTATCCTGTGCCGATGCCACGCCCATCCACCAAGTTCTGAAAAAATCTTGGTGTGTTTTCGGCAATAAACCCTTTTCTGAAGAGTCCTACCTCTTCTGTGCTTTCTTGGTTGCCCCTGGATGTTTTTTTCTGTCCGTCTCCTCTGTGCAGCATCTAATGACACACTTATCACATCATGACCATCATTTCAAAGAGATCTCCGTTTCTTGACAATCAACTTTTACTCTGTGCCTTATTTTCTCTCACTCTTTTTCAGCATTCATTTTCTGCCTTCATCACTGCCCGCAGTTTTTCATCATCATTTGGTGCCGCTCATCACCTCTTCCATCTAACTCAAGGTTCTCCCTGTACCCAGTTCTATTCTTTTATTTTCTCCAAAAAGCCTCTCTCATAGTTGTTCATGAGCAACTTTCTACTTCTGCTGCCTCTCTTCTCTTAATGCTTCAGCCTTCAGTCGGTGCTTTCAGCACATTCATAGCTCTCTTTGCTTGTTATCTGCATAATAAAGTGTCCTTTTTTCGTTTATTTCTAAGTATGCATTTGTCCAATTTCCTTTTCCCCTGTGTACCAAGCTCATTAGGTAAAAATCTCTTTTGTTGGATGATAATAGCAGTCCAATCTCCTAGTGCTCTCTCACTCGCTTGATTGGCCTTCCTAATCATCTCCGGTGTTTTTAAAGCAAATATGCACATTTTCCAGCAACATTTTTATCTCCTTTGATGCTGTAGTTTGGCACATATTGTGTTTGTGTCCAGGGACACATAATTGTCTGTGTTTCTAGGTGGCTGCAGGTGTGTAAAGTAAACTGTTGGGGGTAATTCTTCACGTTTCTACAGGATCATTTTTACAAATGTGCTCAACAGCTTGGAACAAAAACATGATTATCCTCAGCTGACATTGAGAATTGGATTGGAGCACATCAGCGATAAAGAGATATGCCCTCTAAATGGTTGAAAGCAATGTGAAGCAAAGACAGAAATAAAGAGAAGTGAGATGCCGGAAGAATTCTAATTCACTGAATGTACAAAGCGTGACCTAGTACGCTTGCTCCATTCATAAATTAAACATGAATCTGAATTGAAACGCTGGTTGATTCCTCTTTCGTTTTCCTCAAATTTAAATCTATTCCAGTCACAAAGAAGAAGGCGGAGATTAAGAGAAGATATGCAGAGTCACTTTTAAGCTTTGACACAAATGCAGTTGTGTTCTGTATCACAAATGTGACACGAGTAACAAAATAGTAACTCAGGTGATATACTTGTGCATTGCTAGCCAGAACCTTTCACATTATTGCCAAATGTGTCATCAAAATCCATAAACAATGATAATTTGCATGGTAACAGCTTTAATTCCCTATTTAGCTAATAAAAGTTTTATAATGCACTATAATGTAGCTATAGACAGTTATAATGTCGATTTTGTGCTTATTCATATAGAGTATTTGTCAACAGTGATAACTGTTGTGACATGTTTTGTATTATTACATGCTATATTTTCATTTAGTGTCTGTTTATAGGCTTACTACCTTATTGTGTTTTAAACAATTTTTTAAATGTTTATATACTGCCTATAAATGCTTTATAGAGGAGGTTATAGTATTAATACTATTACCATTTTAATAGGTGTTGCTTATAGGCTTAATAATTGTCACTTAAAAGTTACTTAACATACTTCCACTGCATGGCATTTTGAGTTTACATTTTAATTTTATAGCTGCTTTTGAAATTCTGTAATACAGTGATGTGTCACAGCTAGAACCCCAGTTTCTTGGATATATTTATATATGTGCGTGCGTGCTTGCGTGTGTGATTTTCTGTAATATTTTGCATTTATGAACAGTGGGAGGAAATGGTTTCTTCTTGTTCATGGTTTAATTCATTCATGTTTCTGTAGCCACGTGATACGTATTGATTATGTGATCTGGGCTTTCTGGGGTATTTGATTAGTTTTCCCCATCCGGCCATTAGGACTCTAAATAATCAGTCAAGTCCGGCTGAGGGGTAATTACAGGCTGAATCATCAATACAACTGGAGACAGACGTTAATATCTCCGCGGACTCCATCAGTGATGACAGTAACAAGACAGAGCAGTGTTTATGTGTCCATTATAGGGAATCATTTTGACTCGGGGATGTGCAAAAATTGACATTCTGTATCAGTGTATCAGTCTAAAATGTTTCGTTCCATTTCTGTTTCTCTTAGGGGATTGAGATAACATCTACCGGCTCTATTAACCACTACGTGACTGGAACTGCTGTTGAGGTCAGACTCTCTCTTTTACTCTCACTGTTGACTCAGCCTACAAGTCCACACGGGGTAAACAATGTCAGTGCCCCTAACCAGTCCTCTGAAGAGCAGCGTGATTCAGACCTCTGCTCCTCTTGTACTCCAGACCAAAAAGGTTGACTTCAGTTATAGTTTCTCTTTGCAAGAGCCCCTGGAAGAGAGCTTGGGGGTTACACCAAAAAAGAGTCTCACAATGTTTCCTTTCTGAACCGGTTCTCTCTTGTTAAAGACTGTGCTGACATGTTGGAGTGTGTCAGGTAACAAGCTGTGACTCTGTGGCTCAGGTATGTCAGGACAAAACACTTGTAACTCAAGTTTCCACTTCAAAATTGGAAGGTTTTGCTCAGTTATTGTGTCCGTCTGGGTCTCTCATCATGAAGGAACTGAAAGTATATTTTTTCGTTGTGAAGAGGAAAAGTAGAGAAAAATCATCAGTTTTCCTTATAATGGCTCTTTTTCAACATCATCTCTCTTTTTTGTGACTTTGAATTTTGATTTAGTTATTTTCAGAGTCAGTGTACAATGATGTCTTTATGAATTTTGCTCTGCACAGCTGAAGTATAACATTTTAATTTGGATTACTTTATTATGGAAGCATGAGACTGGACTAAGCAGAAATCCCCTTGGAAGTACTTTTGTGTGACACATTATTTTTAGCGGTTGGCTAATCTTTTTTTTTTTTGACTCCCTGCTTTGAAATTAAACCAATCAGAGCCCTTATTCTGCAAATACTTTGTATTTATAAATATCTACTTGAGTTCGCTCGGTCCAAATGCTGCTGACTGCAAAAAAAATAACAAAACATCTTGCAGTACATGACACATCATGGCTTACAATATCTGTGTATTTGTAAGTGGGCCATGTTTTCTATTTATAATTAACCTGTTTTTTTGTCCATTTTACTCTTAATACGGTTGCAGCAGAAGCAACTGAGCAATAGTACACACACGTTTTTCTAATTTGTTATTTTTTCATGCTTTAATAGACAGGTTACTTCTGAATAATTTGAAACTCACTTGTTATGGCTGACTAAACTGCAAAACCACAAGGAAATCTGAATAAAAGCATTTTTGGGTAAATGAAATCACAAAAAGAGCAGAGATACTGTTTATGATTTCCCGAGAAAGCCGGAGATCGGTTGGATTAAGGGAGCTTGTAAAATAAACTGTGGAGCCTTGAAAAGATGGAGGAGTGTTTGTGAGCCAGAATAAGGAGGGCACGTAAAATGAGTTTTAGGGCAGCTGGTCTTTGGAATACTAAAATGGAGATGGAGGGTTATTTTTCCATGATGTCAACTGAAAAGTACCCTCGACTCCCTGCTATTGCTACATCAGTACGTGACCACTGGCCGCAAACACACTCATAGTACAGTATGGCCTGTGTGCAGTGGATTTTGCTATTCTTTTAAATACTTATTAAATATTATACCTACAGTATACCTATTATTTTAAATACTGGTAGTTGTATTTTATAATTGCAGGCAGTGCTGGATTGTAGAAGCATTTTTGAGGATTTTTCATGATTTGTCAGGTGTTTCACTCACTAAATCAAACAAGAACAGACCTTTCTGTTTGTTATTTACACTTATCTGATACACTAGCCGTTTTTTAAAATCTATTTTACTGAGCATTTCCTTCAGCTCAATATCATTTGAAGTTGATATAAAAGATACATACAGTGATGGACGATTTTAATTTACAATTTAAAAAAAATATATATTTAAGATTGTCCTCATATACTGTGTGTGACAGGAGTTGATAAACAAGCCCTCGGGCCCAAAAAAGTCTCCTGCATCGACAAAACAAAATATTAAAATGTGCAGTACAGCAATTGATAAAAGATATATAAAAATAGAAAGAGCATAATGTGTCCCTATAAAGTTAAAAAAAAAAAAGTTACACCGGACAATATTCAGCAGAGTTTTGTTTTATTATGATTTCTTATTTGTGTTGTTTGTTTCCTTTTGCAGCCTTCAGCCGATGCCTATCTGAAGATCTTGGCCGGTGATGAAGTGATTCAAGTCAATGACCAGATAGTGGTGAGTATAGACAGGATATGTGTACAAGCCTGCATACGTATGTTTTTACAGTATGTCTAAGCTCTAAAGTACCTGAGACAAACATCGGTCCATGTACCGTTCCTACAAAAGTGTTTCCGCGTCTGAAACACACTGTTTTGCCAAATCAGGTGGGCTGGAGCAGAGCTAATCTCGTGAAGAAGCTACGGGAGAATCCCAACGGTGTGACTCTGGTCCTGAAAAAGATTCCGGGGTCTGTGCGACGCAGAGACCCAGACCAGCTCTCCTCCGCACAGGTTAGGGATCATTAGAGTCCTCCTCCACTCACCACATCAACTCAACAACATCACCAAAAGTTTGAATGGACTGTATTTACCTTTACAACCCAGGACATTTGGTATCGATATATTGATGGTCCCCAGAACATGATGATCATAATGCTGGTCGTTAATCCCACCTTGACCAACACTTGACAACGTATTTTACAAACTAGAGGATAGATTGACATGAAAGTTGCTGTAGATATTGCTGGTCCCAACAAGAAAATCCACACATAGGAAGTATCAAAATCTAATCCTAAAGATTCCTGCAAAGATTTTAATTTTTCACACAAAAGATCTTAAAAGACTGCTTAGAAGAATAGCAGAATGTTAGCTACTTCCCACACTTTATAATATTTTGACATTTAATGAACAGTTTGCATCATTACATCATTCGCGGTCTAATCTGTGTGTCACACAGTATCTTCACCACAAATTTTGACAGAGCATATCCTCACTGTATATCACTATGCACAATTACTCATGGTTGGCCCACATAGGGACATTTCTCAGGAATGACATCCTTCTTGTTGCCCATACTTTTCCTCGCATGCTTGTGGGCTTCGTAATCATTTATGAAGCAATCAGAAAAAAAAACAAGCTAGCAGCATTATTGTTCCACACATAAAATTTAGATTTTCTACCACTTAGTCGCAGTTTATAATTACACCCAGGGGTGATACTATCAAATCATCCTTCAGAAACTGGATAATTTACACAGTTTATCTGAGGGGAACCTGAAGCTTCCCTGTCATGAGAATCCCCTCTTCGATTTCCGTTTAACATCTCTTGGGATCCGTTTCCATAAACACCTACTCTCAGTAGTCACTATGTTGTTTGTCTTTGAACTACATACTGAATCTAACACACACACTCACACCCCCTTGTGACTATTACCGTGTTAATCTCAGATCTAGCTGCCGCCGTAGGGTGAGAAAACACACATAAGGAGATGTGTTTCAGCTCCTCATTGCCCTCACTAGATGCACTGCTTTCACAGACTGTGCGCCTGTTTGTGTCTGTGTTGTCGTCTCATCTCCTAAGTCACAGAGTGAGCGGCACAGAGACCTGGGGTGAAAGCGGCCGTTCCAATCCACATGACATCCTCCTCCTCCGCCAACATCTTAAGTGCACACGCAGTTTAGCGTGCACACTCGCATAACGTGTATTTCTGTTGATTTCTTTTCAGAAGGAGGAAGAGGAGACCGAGGAGAGGTCAGAAGAGGAAGAGGACGAGGAGGAGAATCCGAGACACTCTATATTTGAGAGGGTAGCAGCTTCTGTCAGGTCACTGTCTTTTAGGTGAGAAAATTATTTAACTTTCCCTCTATTGTGAGTAATATTGGGTTTTTAATATGGTTTTTCCAAATCTGAACCTTCCCTTCACGAGAATCTGCTCTTCCCTGTCTTTTAGGTGAGAGCCTAAATTAGTGTAAATGTTAAATTAGCTTTTAAATTAGTTGCAATTAGTTTTCTTTTAGGTGAGAGCACATATGTTTCTTGCTCATCCAAAGAAAGTCATTCATATGACCAAAATACAGTAATGTAGCATACTAAGAAACATGATTTTTTTTTTTTTTTAAATTAAGGAACATTGAGGATTTTTACTAGTAGCACTATTTAGCAATGTTTCATTGAGCGTTTGGATTATATTTTGTGCACATGCATACAGGTGATATTATACAAATTTCTGCCAAGTGTTTCACTCTATTCTACTGACCAACAGGTGGCAGTAAAGTGCCAAGAAACTAGCAATGCACCAGCAAAATGAAGGGGTAAAGAAGACTGCTAGCAAACAATCGGTGTAAACAGCAAGGGTTTCAAATCTGTCAAATCAAAAAAGTGTTTTATGAGGAAGGAAATGCAGTCAGCACATTTGATAGGCCTCAAGGATGAATACAAAACATTTTAGTCAAAAGTATTAAATGTAAACTGAATTTTTTGTGTTAGAAGAAAACCTTTAATTGTCATATACCGTACATGACCAGAATGTGAATGAAAAGATTTCTTAGAAGCAAATCATCTGTAGCTTCTCAAATACATTATGTCTTGAATATGAAGTAAGTTATTTAATTTCCCATATAACCAATAAAAAGCAAGTCTTTATATGACTTTATATCTCAGAGCAGATTGAACATAAATTTGGTTCACTAAACTAGCAAAGATTTACTCTATAGAGCTGAACCTCCCACAAACCCTTTTGACCTCATTAATCTGCCAAGACCTGGTAGGTTTGCGATGAGGTCACGCCGCAAATGCCATAAATTCCACCACGCACACCCACAACCCACGGCTGACTGGAAATGAGAAGAATAGGAAGAGATGAGCAGAAATATGAATAGATGAGGGAGTTTTGGAGAGATGGTGAAAGATACAAACAAGAGGGAGAAAAAAATGGGAGAAGGGAGGAAAAAAGAGTGATGAAGAGGCAAAAGGAGACAGTGAGAGCTGATGGAGAGCAGGCGTACTTAGACAAATGGAAGGAGTAGGCGGGGATGGTGCATTAAGGTTGTAAATAATCCTGTCACATCATGATACGGGACTCCAATCAAAGGGAAGAAAAACAAGTAGAAACTTTAGACTACTGGTAAATGGTATAGAGTCATATCTCACCTCTTTAAAAGACAATAAAGGTCATTTATACTGTTTCACCTCCTACCAGTAACAGCTGAATTTCAAATCTCAGACGTTACAGCCTTTTAAAAGCACCCGCATGCACCATCAGTGGGTTGTTTTGAATTTGATCCTTTTCCATGTGTTTTCAATTGCAGGAAAGCCGTTCACGGCCCAGAGGTCTCTCAGCAGCCTATGGGACAGGAGGAATCAGAGTTGTCCTCTGACAGGGAGCTGGAGGGGAGTCTGACTCTCACTTCATATCAAAGCCAACAGGGGGGGTTGTCACCACTGTCAATTACCTCAGGTAAGAAACAGGAGCTCAGGCTTACAGCTTGTTGAAGCAGGATATTGTATTGAACATAAGGCACAGAGGGTTTTGCAGAGACAGTAGTTCTTTGTTAAAGAGATTTAAGATAATAACTACCACTAAAGCCCTCCAATTATAACACAAAATGCTAAAAGGAAATCTGTTTGTCTGCAGGTAATAATGAAAAAGCCTTAATTACGTGGTAGGCTCAGGAAATTTTCTGTTCCTGATTATTTTCTTTCTGTCTTCTTTTTGTATCTCTATTAATGCAATTCTTACCTTTCTGGCATTTTTACACTTTTATTTTGAAATCTTGAAATGCTCCTAATTAACGTATGGTACACTAAAAGGTAAAATAAATCCACCAGGTGCTGAATCTTAAGAATATCCACTTCTCATATATTTCTGATAAAATGTCTAACCAATCATTTTATTAAAAAGTCTGAATAAAATAATTTGCTGAGCTTCCTGCCTCTGTCACCTGTTGCTCTGTTTCACTTGCGCTGCTAATGCTAGAGCATACATGTCTCACAGCACTTCCCTCAAAAGTCTCCCCCTCTTCCCCCTGCCTGACCTCCTACCTCCTACTATCGAATTTGATTGAGATTGACCTACCCATAATTCACTAGTAGGAGGTTCCACTTTGACATGCATTCCAGTGCACTTTACCTAGCCCTAGAGGTCCGAAACTTTGGACTTCCCATGGCACAGGAATGCAGCATTTCTCTCTCACCGCACGTGTGGAGGTAGGGGGGAGCGTCAGAGGCCAGGCAGGGGGAAGAGGGTGGGATATTCGAGGGAAGCACTGTGAGACATGCCAGAAAAGTAAGAATTGATTTAAAATAATTTAAAAAAAAATGTGATTTTAAAAGAACAGAATTTTGAGGATTGTTTATGTGATGTTTGATTGCATTTTGTGGTGACATTAAAAGGATTTCAAATCAAAAATCACAAAATTCTCCCTTAATGGAAAACCAGTAATGGTTCGAGTAATGAATTTATGTGCACACCAGTGAGATTTGCCGCCTGGATGCAGTAATGTTGGTTGTATGAATCTAGATCATTAATTGCCGATACAAATTCAATGTGCATTATGATGGTGTGTTGAATAGTTTTGCTGTCACTTGACTGTCAGCACACAAATGCTAGAATGTACACTGCAGGTCTATGTAGGATGCTCACATTCATGTGTGTTTCTCAGGGCAGTTTGAGAGCTTAAGGCTCTCCCCGAGTCCAGGCCGTTCTCCGTCACCTAGAAGTCTTTCTCCATTTAGATTTGGGTCAATCAGAAGTCCTTCACCTCAGGCAGTCGAAAGGGAAAGAGCCAGCGTAAGTTCCTGCCCTGAGATGGTGGGACACACGGTGAGAGAAAACACACAGAGTTGCAAACTGCCAGACATTTTAAGCATTTTGGACCTCACTGTTGATGTTGTTTGAACGACATTTGAATTAAACACAGACTTAACTTAATTGGCTTCTGTTTTTTAGAGCAATAAGGAAACACAGAAGATCTCTACAAAAGGTAAATGTATATGCTGTTTACTACTTGAATATAAGCAAAATATTCCACTGCAAAGCTGTAAGACCATTCATCAAGACAATACCAATACCAAAACCAGGTCGTATTGACTTGACGATAGAGTCAATTTAAAATGAAGACAAAGGAAAATGAAGCTCTGGTCTGAGAGTAGAATAAGGAATAAACATCTCTTTAATTTCCTGCTCTTTTCCTCCCCCCAGGAAGGTCGACGGCCATGAGTCGGCGCCGCGTGTCCTGCCGCGAGCTGGGTCAGCCCGACTGCGACGGCTGGCTGTGGAAGAAGAGAAAGGAGAGCAATGTCTTCCTTGCCCAGAAGTGGCAGCGCTTCTGGTTCATCCTCAAGGGGCCTTCCCTTTATTGGTACACCAGCCAACAGGTGGGAATTAAATGATGATGATAGTTACTCTCTCTAGAACCAAATAAATGAGAGCCTCAAAGATCAGTCAATGGTATAGACTATTTAAATATTGATTTAGCTTCTTTTTTAATAGCCAGCCTCACGTATAACTAATAAAGTCTGTGTTTGTATGGGTTTTTTGCAGGACGAGAAGGCAGAGGGTTTTGTCAATATAGCCAGCTATAACATAGAGAGTGCTGGAGAGCACAAGAGGAAATAGTAAGTATGAACTCAATGATGGGTCATTTAGTCTTTTTAACATTTTATCCAGTAATATGTGAGGATCTGTAGTTTGTGGATATTATGAAATATATGGTGCAGCAGTAATCAGAAAGTTGTTTAATCATTCAGACATCACTGGATAGTTTGAAACAGAAACTTGATTGTTTCTGTGCACAGTGGATGATCTGTTTTATACAGCACACTGTAAGTGCGTGTGTGATGCAGGAATCTGTGCAAAATGAACCTTTTTTTCCTCTATGAGCATAATTTGATTTTAAAAATAAAAAGCACCTGTAACTGAATCTGAATCTATAAAATCTCATCTGTACCACGAATGGACATTCTTAGCATGTGTGTACATCGGTGTTTTACTTTCTCTCATGTCTGTTTTCCCTTTCCCTTTGCTCTCTCTCTACAAGCGTGTTTAAAATGTGCCACCAGCGATTTCAGAACTTCTTTTTTGCAGCTGACAATGTCAGTGACATGAGCAAGTAAGTAAGATTGATTCTGATAAGGCCTTTATCTGCCCATCTTCTCTTTCTTTGTCTTTTTCCAGATGAGCAGATGAGCTAAAGCTGTTTTATAATGGAAGCTTAGCCTCCAGTTCATACTTTTCTTTCATAAATGCATCTGTCAAAATGTCAAAAACATTCATTTATTTCAGCAAACGTTTTTAGAGGGGTAAAATCATACTGTAACAGGGGCTGGTCTGCACTGCCCCCTACAGCAAGCTTTTCAGCATCCTGTTTTTGTTCTGTTTTAAGTCATGATCACCTAATCCTAAACATTACTGAAAAAGAAATTGCATTTGCATACATGTCAGCTTGTTGTTTCTTTTCTCCAGGTGGATTAACTGTCTGATCACAGCCATACAGAAGCATAAGAAGTTTCACACAGGCCCAGATAGTGAAGAAGGTGGGGGAACATCCTCCTTATATTTTTCTTCCTATCTTTGTACTTCTAATCAATAAAAGTCATGCACTTAAAATGCATTTAGTGGTTTAACTAATCCAAAATGGTGCATTTATAATCTATTTGACTCAACTTGTGATTTTAGGTGTTATAAATTAAAACTGATGCAAGATGAGGTGCCCCGGTGCTGGAACCAAAATAATGGGCAACATTGTTTTTCCTCCTATGAGCCCTTTGTGTTCAACATCACTCATACCGTGGCCATTTATATGAAAAAATCTATCAAAGTCATCTATTTTTTGGTATTATTAATGCATGGATAGTTTCACCAGGCTGAATTAACTGGCACCATAGCATGAAGCATAATTACTGTTGCTATGGTTACCTGCACTTTATTATGTGATGTTAGTCCGACCAGCCAGTTAAAAATGATCAGAAAAGTTTAATGCGCTGCACCCATGTATGTAATATATACGTATGTTATACTGTTATGTGATATATTATGGCAATATCACTAATTCAGCACCTGTTGTGTATTTGTGAACAGAATGTTACAGTGAGACTGAATCAGAAAGCGAGATGTCACCGTCGCCGCGCAGGAGAAACAAGGTTGGTAAAGTTAGTAGTTAACACATGCATAAACAACCCACAACACGCACCATCCGGAGTACAATTCAGAGTATTGTGCGTGTCATTATGTGCCTCAGAAAGTGCAGCCCCACACTCTGCCTCGCCCAAAGGGGAAGTCGAAGGTGCCATTATCGAACACTGTGACAGGGGGCAGCAAAGGAACAGGTATGTGCTGTACAACTCGGTCTCAGCTCATTGCTGATTTCTTATTCTCTCTCTCTCTCTCTCTCTCAATGAGTGATCTCTTTAATATATGAAACCTGTGTCCCTCTGATAGATGTTTTAATAATATGTGAGTGGGAAATTCATTTTCATCATGATATGTTTTCTTGACTTTACCTTGCGGATGTTTCGCCCAATCAACTGTTGACACATTACGTTGTCAACCTTATTTTGTATTCAGTTCCATCTTTCCCACGTCTCTCCCTCCATCTTTATATTCCCTGTCTGTGTCTTTGTCCCTGTGAGAAGGGGGACCGGTGGATGAGATGGGCATGATGTTAAACAACATAAAGGAAGGAGGGGTTTCTCTGATTGGCCACGAGCAGCCGATTACACACGACCACTTCAGGAAATCATTCATTCGACGCAACAAGAACCCTATCATCAATGAGAAGGCGCACACTCTGCGGGCCCTGCAGAGCACTCTTAAGGTGAGCAGGAATGTCATCCGGCACGTGGCTCAGGTTACCCTTCCCTGTCCAAACACAGGCCATAAGATGACGTGCAGGTCAAACACTCGACTTGTGACTTCCTTTCTTTTGACTGGAGAACAAGGAAATTAGAATCAAACTATATCAAATAACTGCCTTGCACAGCAAGTTTGTTGTTCTCACCCAAGTCAGAATCAGGATGTTTCATGTTTGAGTATATCTGCATGGTCACTGAAACCCTTTCACTCTACAGGCCAAAGAGGTGGAGCTGCTGCAGATCAACAAGATCTTAGAGGAGTCTGATCTGTCGGCTTCAAAGTATCGTCAGTGGAAGGAGCAAAACGAGGAACTAGTTCGAGAAATCGAGAGACTGGCCGCGCTCAGGGCCTCCAAAGGAGCGGACGACGCGGCAGTGCCGGACACACCCACTGAGGAGGTTGCCTTGGAAACTGTCGCTAAGGAAACAGCCACCTCAGATACAGACGGCGCATACAGGCTGAGCCTCAGCGACGGGGAGCAGTTAGTGGACGCGGAGCCGTCTGACGTTCTCGTGGAGATCCCACAGGGGTCTCAGGGCACAAGCCCAGTGTTAGAACTCTCTCTGGGATCACTGCAGGATTCAATAAACGAAGAGCTGAGTGAAATGGCGGAGGGCAGAGGTGCCGCTGAGAACTACTTTTACATTTAAGACCACGCTGGAACAGTCACATCACTGCAAAGTTACTCTGTTTACCAGAATCAGACCCACGGAAGACGTCGGTGGTGTATCTCACCGTGTCCTCTGCTGACTGGGATAAGTGTAAATTGCCATTAAATCAGCACTTTAATCAAGTATGTGCATCAGTGCGGATTTCGACCTAGATTTGCTCACGACAAACAAATATGACAAGTTTACAACAGACAAAAGAACAATTTGCCACGTGTCAATCTGAGTTCAGTACGTATTTATGGGATTCGAAGGCCGTCTTATTCTAACGATAGAAAGTAGAGCTTGCCTTAGAATTCAATGAGAATTTGTATATAACTCATGCCTCTTTTAATATGATATGTAAATACAGTTTTACAATACTGTATGTATTTGTTTGACATTACCTTAATAAAAGGTAAACATTTGAAATATTTTGCACAGAAAATTTACTTCCAAAACACCGTTGTAGCCCCTTGTCTGTCAAGGTGATGTTTCTCGCCCCCCGTGGAGAACACTGTACTTCACCACATGTATGGACATACTGTTCAGTATGTACAATAGGGCACAGAGCTGTATGACAGTGCAGGTTCTGAGTTCCTTGTTTCCCCAAGGCTGCCACGAATTCAGAAAGACAAGTGAAAACTCCTCAAATGCTGAGATGTCAGAGGTGGCTCTGCACCTTTTCACTGTAACATTGATCAGCGTAATAAAAGGGAGCATGATGATCACTGAAATGTGTGGTGCGGTTCATGTCGTGGTTAAAGATCGGGATGACCCAATGGAAAATGACTGACAAAGCTTGATTTAAAAAAAAAAAACAGATTCTTTTTTTGTTTGTGTTTGAAACAGAAGATTACAAAAGGCATGTCTTTACATGTATGTCCATGTCTGTCTTTTGTGCATGAATTATAAGCATGTCTTTGCATCTTACTCTTTCAATCGACAATGCAATTCAGACCCCTTCATTTTTTTCATATTTTATTGGGTTGCAGCTTTAGCCTTCCATCAATTTACAATCACCACCCTGTATCGACAATGAACTGAACAAAGAACTGAAATATTATATTTACTTAAGTACTCAGCTCCTTATCTCAGTATAGAAAGAGTCCTGGTTGTTCTAAACTTGGGACCTTCAACGCAGCAGTGTTTTTCTGTAACCTTCCCCCGGATCTCTGCCTGGACACAATCCTGCTTCCGAGCTCCGCTGGCAGTTTTGCTCTGATATCCATTGTCAGTGAGAAGACCTTAAGAAATCCTGTCTAATCAGTTGAACATACCACAGGTAGACTCCAATCAAGGAGCAGGAACATCTCAAAGATGATCAAGAGGAACGAGACGCACCTGAGCTAAATGCCAAGGGTCTTTTTAATACATTGTGCAGGTGGATTTTAGCTTGTTTTGGCTTTGTCATCATTGGACATTCAGTGTAGATTCAGTGTAGAATTTAAAAGATTTTAGCATAAGGCTGCACAATAACAAAATGTGAGAAAAAGTGAAGGTCTGAATGTGCTGTATAGTGTAGGTACAGTACAGTGTAGCCTATTTATTGGTGCACATACAGTATGAGGAGACTCAGACACAAATTATGCAAAAAAAAAACAACAACCCTTAATTGCCCAAAGTTAACTGGCACATTCCTTTTTATTTTATGATTTCATCAATTTTCCAAACTTTAAGTGCAATTCAACACTCACTGCATACATTTATTGTCCTTTGTTCTGCTTTGTAACTATTTTTTTGTGCCAAATTCACTTTTTTGCACTAGATATTTCACTTACTGTTAGTCACTGGCTGAATGATGTTATGTCGAGGTCTGTTCACATAATGGAGCTTTTTTCCGAGCGTTGTCTGAGATTACCTCATTGCCTTTCAGCACAAGTTCTTTAAATACGTTAAAAACGTTTTGGTTTTTTTAATCTACCTTAATCTGCTTTTACTCTTGATGACACGTAAAAGAGTAGTACAAGGATGCAGCACACAGGGATCAATTGTTGAAATGTTTTATTCAAAGCACAATGCATCAACAAGTATGAACACACTGTAACAGGTTAACACCAATGAATAATCATACAAATAACACACTGGTGTACATCCTCCACCTCAAACACTTCATGTCTTATCAGGTCTGTAATATCACATTCATTAGATTCTCACTGAAGATAGATTTTGAGTGACAGATTTTTTTTTTATCATGTGTTTACAGTAATCTAAAAATGCTAAAATTGGTGTTTTGTGATTGCTTGCAATGACTGTATCGAGAAAAATATTAAAAGCAGATCACAAAATACTTTCTGACAAAATAATTCATAATTATTATCTCTGTTCCAAAGAAGCTTTTTTTATTTTTTTTATTTTTACTAACATTAACTACAAAGTACAGATAAAATCCAGTGTTCAAAAATGTACGGTGCTTACCTTCAACAGGTTCTAAAACTAGCTTATCTAATTGTTCTTATCCAACGCTAAACATTATCTAAGCAACTTATAATTTATCACAAATATATTACATTTCACAGTTGTTCGGGCACACAAAAATGTCACGTTCCACGCTAACAGTATAAAGGCATGGCTACGATGTGAAAGACAGCACAAAGAGATTCTTTAGTCATGTTTCACTACATGTTGCAGTTAAAGGCAGCGGGGACTTGAGCTCTTTCCAACCATCGTTGTACTCTACAATTCATCACTTTAAATTTTACACCCCGTTTCTGTCTACGTCAAGAGGCAGATACATCTATCATGTTCATACCATACATTAGAGTCCATTAATCAGGTAGTAGTATCGTCCTGTGGTTCAGGCATCCATGAATTGATTCATTTCATTAGTTGGCAGATTTATCAGCTGATGAGTTGGAAGTGACTTTAATACGTGTCCAGATTTGTTCATCTTTATGTTGTCTTTAAGTATTTGAAGTGTGGGGTTCACATTCTAACAGCTGACTTCATATACATCTGTGTCTTGCTTGTTGGCGATCTCTGGACATGAACGGCATGCAGGGCTGAGTGGTAGTTCTGGGCAGGACGGGCAGGTCGGGTATCTGGGTCGTTTAAAGCTGAACAGCAGAGCAATGCCGCCCAGCACCTGTAAACATGAGCCCAGCCACCCAAAGCAGAGCGAGCCAGCAGGATGCAGGCTGAGCTGGGGGAACTTGGGGTTAGGGGTCCCCTGACTTGGATCTGCCATCCCCAGTCTTGTAAGGTTGTGGGTGTACACCCCGAGTGCAGTCAGACTCAGCACCCCAGCGATCACCACCAGGAGTCCACCTGTAGCTGCCACACCTCTCAAAGGTATATCTGTCCAACACCGGACCCCAATACATGCCAGAACGATGCCAGTGCCGCACAGGAACAACGAGGACAGGATCAAACCTTGTGCCAGGCGAACCCTCGGATCTCTCTGATATGGACCCGTCACAGGCCAGCACTGCTTCAGCTCTGAGTGCTCAACCTGCAGGCAGCTCTCCCAAAGTCCATCAGAGCGCACTAAGAGCAGCACCTCCGCTGACCTGGACTTGACCCCCACCCCTTGACCTTTCACACCTGACCGAAGAAATGACCCCGGCCCTGCCATGCCCAGACTTGCCTGTCCCTCTCTCCACTGAGGGGTGATGGCAGCAGTGAAGACAAGGACCAACCCCAGAGGGGAAAAGACAATTCCTGTCACCATGGAGGCAGGAGTGTGCATCGTAAGTGATGCGACCTTGATTCTTTAAGAAAACGCTCACGATATATAATGAATTAGTCCAGGTAAAACATACCAGCTGAACAGTACCTGTTCCTCACAGTGTCTTTTTTCCAAGAGAAAGATGACAGGTGACGCTGCAATGATCATATGCCGGTACCTTGGGACCCCTCAGAACAGTGTGGATCTGTTCAGAAAGGATAAGACAACACCATCACCACCAAATCCACCATAATGTCTGTGTCTGTAAAGAGCAAAGAACTAACATAAAAAGGTGTGAGACCACCATTAGCAAAATCAAAGCACAAATCAGAACAATAAAGGTTCCACCCCTTAGAAATAATAAAAATAAAAGTCAACTCATTACCTCTTTGTCGAAACTCTCTTCTCTTTTGGCTGCAGACTCTTTATTGTGACTGTCTGAGAGAAAAAGACAGATTCAGTCAGGGGGAGTGCACATCAGGTCGTAGCGATGGAGAACAGAGACAGAGATAGAGATATGAGAAACAACAGAGGTATGATGTGGAGCTGAGACAAGCGCTCCAGCAGACGGAGAAAGCAGAAGGAGGTTTGGCTTCACTGCTCCAGCGCTGGACAGGAAAAGACTGAACGGTCGATGTCTGTCTCTGTTGCTAGGATACGGTAACCTGTCCAGTCTCAGCGTAACAGTGCGTGTGTGTGTGTGTGTGTGTGTGTGTGTGTGTGTGTGTGTGTGTGTGTGTGTGTGTGTGTGTGTGTGTGTGTGTCTGTCTGTCTGTCTGTGTGTGTGTGTGTGTGGCTTTATCATAACACCTTGAGACTGGTTGAGGTTAGTGCAAAATCTTCTATTTTTTTTTATTTTTTTTTACCCAACTTCCTTTTTAAATCAAACCCCAATATGGTGATGAAATATTAGGCCAGTAATTCTGATTAATCCTGCGATTTTTGGATTTTATTCCTAAACATGTAGCACTTACTGCTTGCAATAGATTTGATTTTTTAATTGTAAAAGTTGATTACATAATAATATGAGGTTCTGCCTTGAATAACGTGCCTGACCTTTTATCGGACGAAGGGCAGCCTTAAAAATTGCTAAGATGTAATGCCTGTGATATTTTATAAGAAATATTTTTTTAAATATTCTGGACTTCGGTATACACTGTTGGCATAAAGCCTGTGCCCTGAAGAGCATGTCTGGCAAAATATCGACAACAATCTGTGAAGCAGATTCCGTATGTTCAACTGTAAGTCAAATATCTGCTTGTATTTCTTTTGGTGCACTATGGAGAGGAGGTTCAGCCTAAATAAATTATAATTGTTAATTTGATTGACTTGACTTGAAATGTCACTGTAGGGTGGTTAACATTTAGACAGACCGATCACCTTTGAAGGTAATGGAAATCTAATTTTTAAAGATCAAACACAAGCGAACGGGTATCAGTCTAAGAATAGACAGGAAAGATATACGGAACTATACCAGGATACACAAATAAACCAGAATATACCAGAATATAAAACATTCAATTGAAAAGAAATGTACCATGAGAACACTTGTAATATCTTGCAATAATACCTGTCATCAAATGTCATCTGCCAACATTGTAATTAGAAACACGGCATTATTTCCTGTTGTGCTACTAGACTGAATTAACATGAGGGGAAGGAGGGAAGATGACACACA
>NC_139837.1:12752870-12845427 GCF_963691815.1 Echiichthys vipera
TCTCTCTCTTTAACTTGTTGAAGGATGCCTGTGTTATATCTAGGACAAAGTGCCTCCCTGCTTTTCCTCGTCACCAAATAGGGAAAGATTTTCTGAATATGCCAACACTTCAACGCGCGAGTGTGTGGTGCCTATTTTAGAGCACACAGAAAACCCAAGAACGCAATTTGGTTTTGTTTGTGTTCATCGACATATGACTAGGTTCCTTAAACATGCATACACACTGACTGGTAAATACTAAGACGATTAAGACATAACCTCTCTCTCGCAGATGGATTTCATGCTATTGTTTGATCGGTAAAGAGAGTTGATGGAGCAAACAGCTGTTTCTACATTTCCAATTTGTACTTTCACATCTTTGGATGTGAAAGTGAAGATGATCGTGCAGACACAGGAACACACATGCAGCAAACAGCTCTCTTCCGTATCTGTTTAATGTTCCAGTGAGAACTGATCCTGGCTGTGAATGGTTAGCTTTCAATCAGATCTGTATGTAACAATAACCGAGAGACAGTCACAAAACCTAAAATGAATTTTCTTTATTTTCTTACAAAAAAGGCAAGATGTGACTAATACAACCAGAATTGCCATGGTATAATAATGAAATATTACAAGGATACATGCTTGTTTTGAAATGATGCATAACGTATAAGTGAAAAGAAAATCCTACAACTTTTTACACACACACACACGCATACTATGAAAGTCCTCTGGCAGAACTCAGGGTTTGAACTGTTTCCAGGAAAACTCTGTGGTTACACCATGCAGTCAGGAAATGTCCACAACTTTGGACTAAATGATGGCCAATACTATCTATTGTGTGGTTTTATGGGTGGAAATGTCTGACTTTAGGTTCTGAATTAAACTGGGTGTTGGGCCATTTTAGTTGTGAAACTAACAGGAACCTACAGGAAGATACTTATGGCAGTAAAAAAAACATCATTAGTAGGTTGTGGGTGAGAAAATGCACCATTGGATCTGGTAGAAGAAATGATGGGTACATTAAAAGCAGCAAGAATAGCAACCTCTGAAAATGCTGAAAATACACTGTACACACACACACCTGTCAAAAAAAAATTGAAATACATAGAAATTTGTGAAAAATGGATTGCGACATGCAGATGGCTAATTCATAAAACACTGTCATATTAAAATCTATTTACATTATATATACAAGCTGTTCATCATAATTGCTTTTACGTTATAATATCAAATTCAAATAACAAAATCGTGGGGCGAGTAGTATTTACAACATGGAGAAACGGTTTGACGTTTTTGAACTTAAAATGGGAAAACTGGAGAGGTGTCTTCAGCCCCGTCCTCTTATCGGTTTCCACAGCTTACATTGTCTTTGAGTGGGCAGTGCTATTAGAGATGGTTTAAACTGGCAGCTGTGATTTGTCCTTCAATGGAGCTGGTGGCTGATTGGACGCTGCCTCTCATACTTCAATGAGGGTGATCTGGAACTGACCTCCGACGACCTCGGACATCTCAATGAGGAACGCAGACTGGTTGGTGTAGTGTTGGATGATGTTGTCGTCCATGTTGACAAAAATCCTGAATTAGAAAAATAAGCGAAAACAAAAAGGTCAGTGATTGTGAGGAAAACCATATTCGTCTTCAAAACTAGGACATGCAAACTTGCTTTGTCGTGCTGTACTTTTCACTTAAGTGTGACATAAGCAGCAGGTTGCCAGCGTCTTTGTTTGATTTAAACGCAACGTGTCGTTTGTCTCAGGCAAAAAAAAACACAGATGCAGTATATCTCCTGCATCAGTAGGGGTTGTAAATCAGGCCACTCTCTTCCTCCTCCCCAACACTAACACTAACCTTTAAGTCTTTAAGGCTTTAATGACTGAACTAACTCGCGGCTCATGCATTCTGCCTGCAGGGACAGGGCTGATTGAAGACAAGAGTAAAAGAGGAGGGAGGGAACTGCGGGGAGAATGTAACCCAACCTGTTAGCTTAGCTGCTCGCCCTGAAATCATCGCTGCCCGCAGCACGCAAGGAAATCACCAAAAGGTGTTTTAGTGTCTGTCTCAAGAAATGCCATCTGATCTCCTCTGTTATTTTACGAGAGGTGACCCAGACTATTATCAGTATGACAGATACCGACTGTGTGAGACAGATAGAAATTCTGCTAATGAGACCTGTACTAGCTACTATAATACACATCCCAAGTAGATCTTAGTGAATCATCAGATGTGATCTTTTCATTACCGCCATTAGTGCCACCTTTTTTTTCCTCCCACTGACTTTTAAGGAAATGAAACACATTGAAGTCTTTTTTCTAAGATAAGCTATTGCTATTGACTGGAAACTTTATCAAACCATACCTATTTCAACACCAAGGTACTTCCTGATGTTCCGATGAGGTTATGAAAACAAATACACAGTACAACAATTGCCAATGACTCATCTGCAGAACTTTTGAAATCTTTTCATCCTCCCTCACTCATCTGTCTTTGTTTTCGAGAAGCTACAATTAACACATTCCAGGGGGCCGAGCCAACTAACCTACCTACCCAGTCTGTCGACATTAGCTTCCTTAAGGGAGGATACGATTAAGCCCTGAGTTTATGCATGTTGTCTGTGTCAAACAAACTACCTTAATCCAACTTAGACATACCAAAGAAACAATAAGACACTCACCCTCTCTTGCACTTCTTGTAGATTTTCCCAATGGTGTCTTTTTGCATACCATATTTTTCTGAAACCTGAGCAAGGAAAGGAATACAAGACGACAGTTAGCATGATCTCCCGCTGAATGAAAGATGATATATACTGAAGAGATGACATACGGAAAATCTAGTATTATCGGTGCATGAAGTGTTTGTTGGAAGGCAACAACAACAGAGACGTGGTGGATGTTTATCTCCACCTTTGAGAATCAGGTCAGATAATTCAGGAATGTGTTAGAAGTCAGAGTTTGTTACTTACAGCTTCCCGTAGGCCTGACAGCGTTGGCGCGCTGAGCATGAGCGCATCAAACACTTCTTCAGCGCATGTCCTCACATACAGCAGAACTATTGGAAAAGCAAGAAAATTAATAAAAGCTTCAACATAAAAGACAAAGAAAGCTCACTGGCTCCTTATTGCTTCCATTTTCTTTTTTAATCTATGTACCTCTTTGTGGGTCTTCTCTACGGGTTTGCTTCCTGGGTGGAGAGATGCTGCTGTCTCTGTCTGGATACAATCTCTTCATAGAACTCCTTGGAAAACAGATCAGACGTTCAGATTAAAATAAAGTCACAACGTGTTTATTCGGAAATAAGTTGATTGTGGTGGACTGTTGTTAAATGTTGCATTGTGTTTACTTTGCTCACCTTTCGTTTTCGTCCATGGGAGTGGCCTAGAGAAACAAAGAGAAGCAGAGGAGAGAGCAGAGATCTGATTAGAAACCACTCCACTGATAAATGCATTGCTTTAAGCCGCCTTTCCCACCATTGTCTGTGCACGATGCTTTTAAAAAGGAATGTTATCATGGCTTTACGAAGGCATTTCCCATAACCTCAAACAGAACCACATACTGTAAGCGTGGACATGGATGGGGCGACACAGATAGCACCATCCTACGCATTATCGGACAATCACAGACATTTACTCCCTTAGCCATTCATAACAGACTGTTGTATCATTAAGGTATTTTCAAAAAAACTGGCTTCATTTTGTTCTTCAGCTGCACTCACTGTAAATCAGGGAAGTTGTATCTAAATCAAATATGTTGCTTCCCCTCTACACACATAAACTCTAATACATATCCCTATAGACTCCACAGTGTGGGAAAAATGGCCTGTCTGAACAGCACTCTTGACTCTGAGAAAAAAAAAAAACAGAGAATATGAGGGTGGTGCATACTGTATGTCAGGTGTCTGTGTAATGTTGCACCAGGTGTGTGTGTATTTTTCTGTGTGTAAGCCCCCATAGCTTAATCTCAGTGTCAACAGCTGCAGCGGCTTGTACTTGTGCCCGGTTTCGACTCCAATTAGCTCATCTGAACTCAAGTCTGTGTTTGTCTCACTTTCCCTGACACCTTCCCCTCCCCTTTCCCAGCCGTCTTTTCCCCACTACATACTTTCCCACAGTTTTTTCCCTGCCCTCTCTCGTGCCTGTGCCACCGCCTGCAGGGATGCAGGGGTCGGGATCATGAATCACTCAACGCGGGAATAGAGGAGAGGAGAGAGGATATAGTTAAAGGGGAGACCTACCATGCGCTGTAAGCTGGAGAGGTGTGTTTCTGGAATGAAGAGAACTGGCTGGGTGATGTGGTCATCCAGGGTTTGGAAGAAAGTACACTCGCTGCCCATGGAGCTGCTCACTAAAGATTTGTTGGCTGGAAACAAAAGCAAGACGTTAAAATACACTCTCTAAGACTGTTTTTCTATATCGGAGGATGACATCTTTTATGTTTGTTACACTCACTGTTGGCATCGGCCTTTCTCCCCCTTTTGCTTCTCTTTCTCTCCTCATCACGCATCTTCCTCTCTGCACCCTGAGGACACACAATCACATGGTTACAATGAATGACTTTGACTCCACAAATGCCAGGTGTTTTTTTTTTTTATTCACATATGTAAGAACAGGCAAATAAGGTGAAAAGACACAAGCGACGTACCTTATCGCAGAAAATCTTGACCTGGCAGGCGGCTCTGTGTAGGAGCTGGTTGGTTCCTGAACTGAAGTCATAAGTGTCGATCTGTAAGTTTAGTGGCAGGCCTTTCACTCCTTTCTGAGCGGAGAAGTCAGTGCTCAGGGAGTTGATGCCAATGTACACCTGTGGGAATAGGAGTAAGTGTTTTAATCATGATGGAGTTGAGTTTTCCACCACGGACATTCTTTCTCAATGTCATTTCTTAAATGTATGTGTTTCCCAGTGGAGACATTGTGCCATATACCGATAAAAACAAATCAAATATCTGGGGTCCCGAGATGCTTTCTGTCTGTTATATTGAATAAGAGACTTTTAACATGTTTTACTACTATTTTTCTTATTTTAAATCATTTAAGCTTTCTATCTTCACATTCTCTGCTGATAATTTCCCTCTCTCCACCTGCAGCAGGTTTGGTGGCCGCGCCCCAGCACCTTTGGGCCACAGTGAAGCTCGAATAAGCAGTCGTGTCTCGCTCACTGCGGTGACAGGAGCCTTGGGGCCAGACACATTTCTGGGATTCCTCCCCTCCCTCCTCAGCCACTCCTTCTCCTCTCCACCTCCCTGTTCTACCTTTCCTCTCTTTTCTTAAGTCTTCCACCTGTTCTGTTCTTTCCCTCTTCGGAGAAGTGGCGCTACAAAAACAGGTTGTATAAAAAGATTTAGGTATGCTTCTGTGTGCGTGTGTTTACCTTGGCTTCTTCGTTGGGGTTCCAAACAAAGGAGAGCGCATTAAAAGCCACCTCCTCTATGTTGCTAATGCCACTGAACACTTCTTTGTAGTCCGCTATAAAAGAATAAAAAAACATTTTTAATTTTCTTTTCTTCTTTTCTCTTCTTTAGTGCCCTTGGTGTAATTGTCTGTCACAGGTGTACAGTGAGTTAACATGCGTTTATTCATGTGAGAAGAACATACCGATGTCAATGACCCTCTGCTTGGCGGTTGGCTGACGTGCGTGCCAGTGATTCCAAAAGCGGAGCTGCATTTCTGGGCTCTTGTCATTCTCAAACACAGCCATCACAACTGTCTAAAGTGGAGAAAGAAAGGTGACAGAAGAGCAGATGATTGGGTTTGTTTGTCAAACTGATTGTAACATCACCTGTCTACATTTCCAAGGATCTACTTTAAAAGCAACCCCACTTCATTTATCACTCAAAATCCCCCTTTTCTGCCCACATTGTCATCAGTTATTTGCAGTGAGCGGGTGTGTTTGTGTATATTCTTATCCTCCGATTCTTTTGACAAAGAAAAGGTTTGACGCACACCTCCCCACCCCTCCTCGTCCACTCCTCTTTTTTTTCCATTCTGCTTGGGAGCTGAGCTGAGCTCTGCTGCACTCTGGCCTCATTACACCACCGTAGGAATAAATTATACAGGGCAGGACACTGTCATTTTAATGGTACCACCCCAGTGTGCAGGGTGTCAGCAGGGAATTAGTCACAGCTGGCTCCGAGGGAGGGACAGATATTTGGGAAGGGTTGGCTTGGTGGCACGCAAAGAATTCATGTAATCATGGGCCTGTGAAAAAAGCCTGAAGGGAAGGATGCCACTGAGGACAATAGTCTCCAATCTTTTTAACTAACAAAGAAAATAACATCAACTGGCTAATAATTTTAACATTTAAAAAAAATATTGGTTATTGCTTTCCCGACGATGTGTCAGCATGACTCACCTTGACCTTTGTGGCAGTGAGGCAGGCACTGCTGTCCACTCCCTGGAGAGTGATGGGGTAGAACTGGCCTTTGTTCAGGTAGACCATGGGCAGCTCACTGGACTTGTAAGAAGAAGCGAGGGGAGCTCCCAGGGAAAACTGGAACTCACTCCTGAATCTCTCTGGTGGGGAGCCAGTGTAGGAGCCAGAGTACACTGGGCTGGACCTGTCTTCAGGGAAGGGATCGCTGTAGGGAAGGCTCTGAAATTCACAAAAGTCTATCTGTTAATAAAAGGAGTAAGGAAGAGTCCTGAAGAGGGAAATGTCAAATAGAGAAGACACAGGATAAAAAGGATCGGCTTTCAAGTAATGGCGTTAAACAGACCTCAGTGTTGGGGTCGGGGAAAGCGCCGGTCTCTGGCCACTTCTGCAGCAGAGAGTCAAAGATGATGTTTAGCTCCTGCTTGTCGTAAGTGTCTGCCACGACGCTGGTCAGGGTGGCGTAGGTGTCGGAGGTGGTGGGAATAGAGATAGGCAGGGAAGCGTTCTGCTTGGATCCCAAAACTTCTTGGGGATGGTTTAAGGGAACACCTTCAGAGAGGATCTTCATGACGTTGGCGGACGCCTCCAGTGAAACAAGCTCATTGGTGTTGGTTGAAGTCCTGGTGGGGTGGAGAAAAGGTAATTAATTATAACAGGAAAACTACTTTTGTGAGGTCAGCATGACTTGGTAATACTCCACCCAAGTACCAAGAGAGCCACGAAACAAACAACCTCGAAGTGACTAACTGTAGTGTGTGTTATTACAGAAGCCTGTCAACAGCCTGTGCAAGTGTACAACACTTGTTGTGTGTGTGTCTTAACTCTTTCAGTACACACAGCTACTGCAAGGTGAACTTGCAGAAAGACACGGTTTGAGTCTGGGTGGGTACTGTTTGTCTCTTAATCCAGCTTTTTTTCTTCTCTGTGTTTGAGTTTCTCTGTTCAAAATGTTTGAGGGGACAACGCTGCGCCCCAACAATGGCCTTTTCTCACCCACCTAACAAGAAGTAGCAATGGAGAGCTCAGTGAGGACAGAGGGAGAAAAAACAACCGTCTGTTGTGAAACTCTTTAAGAAAGCCAGAGATGATGATGGAGAGAGGATAGATGGATGGAGGACTGGAGAGGGAGACAATAATCCCCCTGACTATGTTTGACTTGGGGATTACTCACTCACCTGTTTATGGCCTCCCAAAGCCCTGCCTTTCTCTTTCTGTTTAACACTCTCTCAAACACATTTATTCAGTGATACCAGGGGATGGAAATAACAGTGGAAACATGCAGCTTCTCTTACAAATGAGTGTTCATTTAAAGGATTATTTTATGCTTTTGCAATTAATTAAGCTGTACTGTATAAATGAGTTTACAACAACTTGTGTCTTACCTCTCTGTTTTGCAGATGTTGCCAGTGCGGTTGCAGGTATTCTTCTGCTCTTTTTGGCTCTGCAAAAAGAAAATTTAAAAAATGTTATTTTAAAGTTGGTCAAAGTGAGAAAAATTGGAATTAATTTTGGGGTTAACATAGTTAGGTTTGGTTGATTCTGCAGTATCTACCTTGCACTGTTCATAAAGCATGGTTAAGGCTGCCAGGTCGTCTCCTGGGTGGAGTCTGGCTTTGGGGTGGTTCTGCTCAGAAACAGGGCTCTCCAGGTAGGGCCAGGAGTCCATGACGTAGTTATTGTAACGGTTATAGTTGAAGTTCTCGCTCTGAAAGACCAGACCCAGAGTCCTGCAGAGTGGAGAAAATAGATTGACAGTTTAATAAAAATATACTGTACACAGAAAAAAACTTCAAATTGACTCACACACTTATTTGACACTGAGGGTTTGACAGATTTGGGTGCGCTGGAGTTTGAACGCAGTACCTGAGCCTTGGGGCACTGCACATACTTGCCCCTGAGTATGCAGGGTTTCGATTGCAAAACCACAGAGCTGAGTAACATCCCTCAAAATCAGTGGTGTCAAAAAGGTTTAAAAAGTCAAGGGCCACCCACTAACATCCCCCTCCACCATTCACCCCAAAACACACATCTTGTGGCTTCTGGAGTTGTGAAAAGACAAAAAAATACATTCTTGAATCCTGTATAAACTCTCTTATTTGCATAGAGATGACAAGATTTTCTTACTAAGTAAATAGATACAAGAGGTGAGCTCTGGCTTTATATTACTTGTAAAAAAAAAAAAAGAAGAAAAAAAGTGGGGGATTCGGGGGATTGGTGTTGTTTGAAAAGACTCGCAGTGACATTGGATTGTAAATATCCTGCCCACCAGGTTAATCCCCCTTTGGAGTTTGTCTGAAGTAGCTAATGAACAAATAGCTGCAGTTTACTTTGGATAAACAGCTAATTAAA
Source organism: Echiichthys vipera (assembly GCF_963691815.1). Taxonomy (NCBI): domain Eukaryota; kingdom Metazoa; phylum Chordata; class Actinopteri; order Perciformes; family Trachinidae; genus Echiichthys; species Echiichthys vipera. The sequence goes on from NC_139837.1 coordinate 12,761,564, forward strand.
TGTGCTGACAGCAGGGAAAGACCACAGGTGTTCACAACCACAACAGAACCACAGCTTTAAAGGACGTCCAGCTATTTCTCACAAGGATTAACAACAGAGTGCTGAATATTACATTTTAACGCCACACCTAGAGAACTAGAAATACTGCGTTTGAGGATGCAATACGTTGCATTTTAACTGTTTCGACGCATCATTATAGCTTTTATGTCTATTTCCTCTGTATTTCAGCTTCATTACAAATACTAAACTAACCTCATGCACCTGCTCTAAGATGCACCTGTCTCTCCCTCTCACACCCAGCAACCTCCGTGAACACCACACAACTCCATCAGTTACTCTCCATTTACCCCTAAAACAAGCTGAGTGGAGATGTTTTTACACAGAAACAGAGGTGTGTGTGTGTGTGTGTGGGGGGGGGGGGGGGGTCGACGGTCCGTGTCTAGGGTTTCGCCATTATGTAATTCAATGCATTACATGTTGTCATTGCCCTCTGTCTGTGTCCAACACCTCAAGAGGAGATTCTTATTTCCCAGCTCCTTTTGTTCTCTGCGGCCCCTAGGTTAGTGGCAACACAACCTGAAACAGACCCGCTGCAACCACGGACTCAGTGTGTGTGTGTGTGTGTGTGTCAAAATTATCCATATCAATTTCCCCTGCAAAAGACCCCTTTCTTAAAACAGGGATCTTTCACATGGGGGTCTCATTGCAAATAGGAGGAAGGGGGGGTTATGTCCCCAAGACAGAAACTCCAATGAACTATTAACTGTTTTACACAAAGTCTGTATCAGAATGTTTTTTTTTTTTATCTTGTGGACAAAAAGCACACTTTGGAAAATAAAAATCCTGATAAAAGGACACATTTTAATTCAAAATATCCTTACAGAACTTACTCAGTCTCTTTGGTCATGTCTCCAATCCAAGTCAGCCGGAATAGGTTCCTTTAATTTCAACTCTTCGCTGTTTGAGCTTCTCTTTCCGAGCCAGTGAGTCTATCAGTCTAGCAGAGAAGAGCAGTGACACACAGATGAGTCAAGTGTTGTGATTCCCTCCTAACACGGGCCCAGATTTATTTCATCTCAGCAGAGAGTTTCCCTCTCTTCTCTGATTGGCTGAGAGGAGTGAAACAGGTGTCTGATAGGACAGGTGTAGGATCATTAACTCTTCCCAGGCTGGAGAGAAACTGGCTTGCATGTGTATGAGAGTGTGCAGCTAAGAGAGCACTTTGCAAGACAATCCAAGGCAGGAGTGTTATGAATCTCATTATCGTTACGGATAAAAGAGTGAGATTGGGGGATTGCAGAGGTGTGAAGGCTTTGGAAATGACTCTGAGAAAGGCCTGGAACTCAGCTTTAACATGTTAATACTTTTTTCAGTATCATTTTTCACCCTTTACTTCCATACAGGTTTTGGTTTCTTTATTTTCTGGGGATCAAAGATGCACGGATGCTTAAGAGAAGCTTGTGTAACAAATGAATGCTTTTCCACCAGTTATAAGTGGGCAAGTTATAAGAATTTTAAAAAGAAATAGGATTCAAACAGTTTTTTTTCTAAATTAACATTAAGCTATTTTTTAAATTTAGAATCATGCAGCCACTGGCGCTTCTACTACTGCATTGTGATGTTTTGCGCTTTATTTTATGTTTTATTTTTTCCCTCATTTTATTTTTATATATGTTTTTATAACAGAGTGTTTGATTGAACTTTCTGAACTTTTGCTTTTTAATCAATTTATTTGAATTTAGGCAATAAAAGAGAAATACAGTATGCACACACAGGATTTACTCTATACTATCAGTATTAAAAAACAAGAAATATATTCTTAAATAAATCATTTTAAAAAATGAATTACTTTTACAGTTTATTTTATTAATGCAAAACATAACCCAGTCTAAATAAAACCAGTTATACTGTGTTAATTTACTAGTGGTGACATAAATAAGCCTATACAATCCTACCCTATAATCCTATGCATAAAAGTCATGCAATAAAACCTATTATCAGAGGTTTATATTATCATATATATATACTATATTATATACTATATTATTGGGTTATTTGTTATTGATGCACCTATGTGTAGTATAGCCATTTAATGTTGTAAGTGGTCCAGCTTTAACTACTTTATAGAGTATTTGGCATCTAAGAATAATCTTATAAAATGATGGTGGGTGTTAAAAGAAAAAGATCTTCAAAGTAAGTAATGTAGTGGAGTTACAAGTACAGAATTTATTGAAAATGTAGTATTAAATTTAGTAATTAGGTGTTGGAAATGAATGGAGACAGATTTTACAAAAATGTGTTGATCATGAATACAAGATAAAATGTTCACTTTCACAATGACTTAACCCCCCCGCCCCCAAACAAACACACACACACACACACAAAATTAGTGAGGCTTGTAAGATCTTTGGGATAATATCTTCCACCCACACTCTACTGCAGACTTACACAACATACACAAGCAATTTGCAATTTCCCAGGGGGAGATCAATAAAGTATTTCTATTCTATTCTATAATGTGCATGTGTATTATTGCATGGGTCTGTTTATCTGTTCATTTGTGCATGTGTGGGAGCACCTCTTGCACTTGGCACCTGAGGGAATCTGGCATGGTAAGACATAAGGGTGCGTGCTGTGCAGCTAGACCTCATACACACCCTCATAAATATCACACACACACACACACACACACACACACACACACACACACACACACACACACACACACACACACACACACACACACACACACACACACACACACACACACACACACACACACACACACACACACACACACACACACACACACACACACACACAGACAAACGCCCCATGGGCAAGTTGGCATCAAATCAGAAGAGTACGAGAAAGAAGCAAGACTTTCTGTGTACGGCACTCCTTCATTACTCCACGGAATATGTCCTGAAAGTGAATCCACATAATTAAATTCATTCAAGTAATTCAAGCCCCATACTGCACTTTCCCAATGCAGTTGACTCACATCATCTTCAGACATAGTGTACAAACTGTAGAAGCATGGGATGTTATAAAAGAAGGAGAAAAGAAGTGAACAGAGGATGGATGGATGCGGGTAAACCTCTCATTCACTTCGCATCAGCTTGTTGGGGGTGTGAACGGTTTCTCTCGCCTGTGGTTTCTTTCTCCATCACCCCCTCTTTCTTAGATTTTCTCTATCTGTCCCTCACTAGTGCCGTGAGATTAGCACATCAAAAATGTTAAACCTTTTTATTCTCACTTCAGTCTCCCTCTGAAGTATCCCTCTTTGCACCTCGACCACAGGGAAAATCCTAGATGGCCCAGATACAGGCAACCACATACAGATATCCTCCAAAACATATGATACTTAAACTTCGCTAACATTTGCTATGAAGTACAAGCAGCAATTGATGAATACTAACATGGACATCAAGTTTAAATTGATGTTTTCACACAATTACCCTCACAAGAGCAGAAAGAAAAACATAATTCAATCAGGGACATTGTAGTTGGGAACTTAAAATGTGAAATTAATGTGAAATTCACAAGATAATATCCTAAGAATAAAAAAACAACAACTTGTTGGTACTAATTAAATGGAAGGCAGAGACACTGTTTAATTGGTCAATGGTTGAATTAATATACATTTATTGTTCGTTTAGTTTAATAGATAGTATTTTAACTAGAGCACAGCAGGTCACCAAAACGTAAACAATTAATAAACTAATTATATTTAATTAATAATAAATATTTATTTGGGTTTAAATGGGTTTTATTCCTTTTAAATCATAAAGGTATTTTCAGGAAACCTCTATATGAGGATGGTTTCCAAAAATCGTATGACATTTGATAAAAAAAGTTTTTTTTTTTTAAGATATCTAACACTACAGTATCACTGCATGATTAGAAAGGTAAGTATCTAATGCACATGTACAGTAAAATTAAGGAGAGAAAATGTACCTTTGCACAAACCCTTACCCTGGCCATTCTTAAAAAAGGTCTCTCTAATTGTGTGAAAGTGTACACGGCCCTGTTAGAGAGCTCTGGCCCAATTCGACAAGGTGGGAACGATGCGGAAACGGAAGATGGATGGATGTCACAAGATGTTCAAACGACTTCCTTTAAATGCCTTGAAACTCACCCCTTGGGAGTAAGAAACCAAGACCCAAATGTCCTGGTGCTTTGGTCTGTTGTGTGACTATTTGTGTGAGTGTGCATGTGAGCACACAGCCATGCATGGTCGCATACAAACAGAGATCCGCGCTGGCTCCACGCACGACTGCTGCTGAGAAGGAGCTCTCTCATCGCCTCTCTCCTCCCACTTCATCTCTCTTTCTCTCCCAGCGACTCTTCCTTTCACCTAATTTTCCTGCTCCTCCTTTCCCCTACGACTGTTTGAGCATTAAATCTGATCCTGCTTGGGAACACTTTCATCATGACTTAAACCCTGAACATAAAGATCCTGCACATTTAAACTCTTGAACCGCAGTGAAGGAATCACAAGTTGAACAAAAGAACGATTCTGCGGCCAACTCTTCTCATCAACTCCTACGTAGCACACATATCTCTCCATCTCTTTCTCTACCGATCCATCTGTTCTAATGCCTGGTTTGTCATGGAGGAATGCGTGCTGAGGGTTGAGAGATATGAGGAGCCCCGGGCGTGTTGCTCCTCACTTTGGGAAATCAGTGAGTGTTGCACCTGTTACAGTAAAGCCCTGACAAGATTACTATAACTGCATTGCTTCCTCTTTACCAATAACCTCACTTCTTCCTAAACTACTTTTATTTTTCCTGCCTCGAGAGTCAGTTTAATAAGTTCAGTAAATCAAATGAAATGTTTGTCTTATATAAATCTAAACTGAATTTCCACATTGAGGATCCAAGATGCCCAGCAGCGCTTAGGACAGTTCAAATTCTGCATTCTTGCATGTTACACTGAATATTGGGTTGAATCCGCACCTTTGCCTATGAAACGAGGCAAATGAGTGCTTACTTTTAACATCAATCATACTTAGTTGATCTAATATAATGTACTTTTCTAATAGTAATGCTAAAATTTTGTAAAAATCATAATAATATCAAACTTGTAAATGCATTTTATGCTGTTTTACATGACATTTAGCAATTAGCAGTTAACTATTCTATTTTGGTTTCCTTGTTCTCAAGCCAGATATTGTTTGCTAAACATTGGCAGAATGAGAGGCTTTTGTTCTTGAGTTCTAAACTAAATCTATAGTAAATCTGAACATTTTCAGTAACTTTTCTTTGTTGGCAAAGCAGTTTTAGGAAGGAATTGGATTTGACAATAGTTCTGAGACATTTCTATTCTACAAGAAGCACAACTCATCATTTCAAAATATCTGTTAGCATCACCAACACCTTCAGTATGTATTACAGGGACTAGATATCAACTAAATACATTAACAGCAGTACTGTACTTAAATACAACGCATAAGTACTTTATTTGAGTATTTATATTTTCAGCTACTTCTGCTCCACTATTTTTCAGAGAGTTGTGGTGTACTTTTTTTTTTACCTGAAAGCAGCAGTAAATGGTTATTTTCCGGAATATTCTTTATACAAAACATATGATCCACCTCACAAAACATTTCACATTCTTAAAGTCTAGCAAAATACACTTAGAATATAACACCTTAATGTCATTCTCTATGATGAGTTCTTACGTATATTTCTGATACTCTGAGTACATTTCGCTTAATTACGTAAGACTTATGATGCAGGAGCATTTTTATATTGTTATATAGTCACTTTTACTGAATTAATGATCCAAATAATTCTGTCATCGCAGTCAACAGCTTCATTCATTTGGTTATCATTGCTATGATATTGTAATTTTGATTCAGTCAAATATTGATACAAAGGCTTAGTGTCCATGCAGACAGGGCTCCGGGCGTGAGTCTGGTTTGCTACACCAAATGATGCTTATGATTCCATTTCTGGGATGAACAATCTTCTTGTGTGTGTGTTTGTGTTTAACACTAAAATCAGCTCACTGTTTTTAGAACCTTTTCCTCTGAGCTCTGTGTGCAACTAGTATACCAATGTGAGTGTTTGCATGATTCGTTGACCTCTTGCAGGAGCTCTGACCTCCTCAGAGCTGTGAGACTGTGTTGAATGGTGAGACCTCTTTAACAGAATCCCGCTGTCACTTTGTTTGGCCTGGACTAGAGAGGCTCCAAGAGTCTGGACAGACTCACTAACCCCCCAGCCTCATCAGCCCCACTCCTTTTTAATATTCCACCCACCAGCCAGCAGGAACCACTCCCAGAAACTACACATTGCCTCGAGTGAGGGATCAGGGCTGGGTGGGGGGATCTGGGGAGGTGGGGGTTATGGAGGGGAGTTGGGGTGAATGGGGAAGAAGGTAGATTTGAGAGGGGTGAGGAGGTGTCAGAAGGAATATGAAAAACAGCAGATTAATGGTAATAGAAAATATAGGATTGGAAAGAAACTCAAAGTTTTAATTTGCATGTTGGCTATTAGAGTATTAGAGGTTAGGACACTACACACCTGAGGCAAGGGGAGAATATGGTGGTTGCTCAATACGAATGCATTTCTCTGAGCTCTGCTCGAGGGCACATGTGTTGGAAAAGTAGCTACAGTATAAGGGGATTTTACAGGCAACAAAATAAGGTAGAAGTTCCTGCAATTTCATCATATTAGCACAACACACACCGGACACAAATGCATAATATGTGCATGAACAGTGGGAGAAAAAAAACAAAAAAACTCCAGACGTAAAAGGATTGCATGAAGGAAAAATGCATACAAACAATGACTGTACCTGTCTAAAATAAAGTATACATAAACTTTCTTTATTAATCTTAGCATATGCCTTGTCAGTTTACTTTTTGAGAAAAGAATACACTGTATATGAATGTAAAGACACACTGTGGCATTTTGTCCACAGAAAACTTATGAAGCATGACATTTTGATCTTCTGTTTGAAAAACCTCTGTGCGATGAAAGACATCTTAGCCTCAGAGAAATTTTTTGAATTCTCACCAAGGACAAAGAAATGTTCAACCGCTCCGGTGAAATAAAAAGCAAAGTTCACATGTTTAAGTACTATTTAAGGTTTCCACTTTGAAAAGTGCGATCTAATTAATTCTCCATTACATCAATAACCACTGTCCTTTCAAACTATGCTCTTTTTTTCTACAGTAAGTTTGGTTTGCAGGCGCAATCCAAACACACAGAGGAGAACCGTTTGTTTAAGATAGTGGAAAGTCTATTGGTATTTGTAGTCTGCTTTTGTTTTTAGAGGATTGGTATGAAGATAACAACTACTGTGGTATGACACATGTAGGCTTTAGGCACACTGACAAGCTGCAATTACAATTAATGCATGTATGCAAACTTTCTCCCACATATAAACATGAAGTATCTGCACAGCAACAGACACATATACAAACAAAAGCGGTTGATACAGACGGCCGATAATTGTACCTGTCAAACATCTCTCCGTTCTGCCGTGCATCAACCAACAGACAAATTAATGAGTTCATGCCATTCAGAGGGAAACATCTGCCAAATAACTCCGCGAGAGTGCTGCTATTTAAAGAAACATAATCTCTGATAGCATATTGATTTAGTTGTGTAAACTGGCAACATCTTATATTTGAATAGGTAAATCTGAGAGCTGTGTGAGCTTGTTTGCATTTTTAATGAAGATGCTGCAGATTGACATGTGAGATCACACACACACACACACACACACACACACACACACACACACACACACACACACACACACACACACACACACACATCACACACACACACACACACACACAAACACACACACACACACACACACATCACACACACACACACACACTTAGGTCACTGATTGTGGTCCCACCCAAACAGAGAGCAGGTATTGGACTCATCTCCATATCAGGTTTCCTTCTGGAGCCCTCGGGCCAGAGGTAGATACAACCTTCTTCATAGTTAGCTTCTGGAGGACACTCTTATCAGCAGTTAACTATAGCAGTCAACACAACTACAAAGAAATGTGCATAATTGCTGTTTGACCTGGGTTGATGGATGAACAGTGAACATTCCCAAGTAAAAGTGAGCTTCACATAAAACATATATAACCTTACTGTCAACTTGTCTATGGCTGTGTAGAAAATTTAGGGCACCTCAGAAAAGCTGGTCTTTGGATTAAAAGGCTATCCCAAGAGCTTTTCAAGTTTAAGCCCATAAACAGAATACAATACATGGACAAGTTTGCTTTCTTGCTGATAGTTCGATGAGGAGAAGATACCACTCTTGTGTCTGTACATTACATTTGAAGCTACAGCCAGCTTCCGGTTAGCTTAGCTTAGCATAAAGACTGGGGCTGTCAAAAGGTAACAAAATACTCACCTCAAAGGCGAATTTCTCAACATATTTTGTTTGTTTAATTCATACAAAAAACAAGTATAGAAACAACAAAATTGGGTTTTACAGCGGGTTATTCGTCAGACAATTTCTCAAGTGGACCAGTAGAACCATAGAGACTCTGGAAGTCAACGTACCCGGGACACATTGTTTTCCAGACTTTATGTTAAGCCAAGCCAACCAGCTGCTTGGGATATCTTCATATTTACCATACATATATGAGAGCGGTATCAATGTCCTTATCTGACTCTTGGCAAGAAGTTAACCGTATTTCACAAAGTATTCAAATATTCCTCAATGTGCCTAATGGGCTAAAACATTTGAAACAACTGCAAGGGATACCATAAAACACACATCTCACTGTAAATGTCTACTCTATATATCTATACCCTGCTTTGCTCTCCTGCTTTACTCTTCAGCTGTATCTCTGCCATCACGAGTGACATGTATGGGTGAAAAGGGAGTTTTGGTCAACAAGAGTCAGTGAAGCATCAAACATCACATTGTCATTCTAACGCTGCTCGCTCCGTCTCTGTAGCCTCAGGCTATCGACACCCTGGGGAAAAGCGGAGCCAGATATTTTGGTAAAGTTTTTCCTGCAGGCAGTAATACTACACGCCGGCGGTGTGGGTTCACAGAAGATACAGTTCAGCTCATATTCACGACGAAGAGACATGTTTTTGCCGGCTGGCGTCGCAAAACAATCTGCTCTTTATCTTCCAACAGAATGGGACGCCGTTGCAATTAAAAGACAAAATGTTCCCAAGTGTTTCAATTGTTTGTGTGAGTCAAATGTGGGTGCATTATTTTCTTTTTTGGGCGTGTGCCTAGCTGTGTGCGTATATAGCCTATAATCTGTTACATGTCAGCATGCGGTGTCAGTGTGTATACAGGCACTGATGTTCACTTGCAGGTCAAAGTCAAGTGGAAACTGTAGAAGATGAGGGCAGTAATGAGACTTTGTTCCTGGGAAATGACAATCATCCATGTGTGCAGGTTTGATCAATTATCATTCTTAAATGAAGCAGGAAACACTTCACTTCCTTTCCCCAACGATAATCATCGCTCTCTCTCTCTCTCCCTCTCTCTCTTCCACCCTCCCATCACCCCATTCCAGCCCTCGTCTTCTTCCTACTTTTTCTCATCCACCCATCATCCCTCTCTGTCCCTCTTCCTCTATGGATGACTGGTGATATTCCCGTGGGATAGTGGAGGAGGAGAGCTTTCCAGGGCCTGTTGCTTCATCATCCCATATAAAGCAGGGAACATGTTCAGACCACCTCTCCGTGGGTTCAGTGATGAAACCCTCAGACAGAAACTATTTTTTTTGCAGTCATGCCCTCCTTGTACACACATTTCCTCTTTTTTATATAATAATGCTGTTTAACACGTGTGCACCAACCCTGTCCTTGCACCATTCTCTTCTTTCAGCCTGCATCTTATTTTAATGTCCCTTTTATGGATTCTGTCCTTCTGTTTCTTATACAATCTGTTTATGCTGCAATTTTCAACCCAAATATATGGCTGTAAATATAAACTTTCATCTAAAGTGTTATGTTTTTTTAGATTTAGTTATCTCAAAGAAAAGAAAGAAGAGAAAGTCGTAAAAACAAACATTCGGAATAAAGTTTACATTGACTTTCACCAAACAAAGTCGTCCTCTGATTAGAGGGTAGGAAAAAAAGTTTCCATATTCACCTGTGATACTTCCCCATAATCTATTTCTCTATCTCTCCCTCCCTTTTCCTTTCTTCGTCTCGCGCCCAGTTTCTGTCTACATGTCGCAGCTCGTCGGAGGTTTAGAGGAACCACGCACTCCCTTTCTCCTCAATCCTCTGAAACAATCACAGCATGCCCTGCTCAAGGGCCGCGACGGGCTGCGCCCCATCGCAGAACAGGGAGCAAGGAAGATTGACGCAATAGTGCACAGGTCCACAGGTTCACTCTATGGCAACAGGTTCAAGTCTGTTGCCATAGAGATTCATGAATCTGTTTTTCACTTTAATAAACTACCTCCTTCCCTTTTATTTAATGCCATAGGGGCTCACTACAGGACGTTTATTTCAAAAGTTCACATCTTTTGAGTCTAACATGTATTTTTCATCTCTCTAGTGAAAGCCCCAACTCAAAAAGCTATTGCTGCTAAGAGTTAAGAGAGGGGTTAAGTCTTAGGAAGTTTGGGTTGATATAGTACTGATGCTAGGTTAACTTTATCCAGTATGAATGGATTGTTTGGACCCAGTGTTTGTTTTATTTTTCCATATTAATATTGGGTTAAAATATGGTTATTTTGACTCACTTTAAGATGGGTGCTAGGTAAAGTTAAGCCAGTATTGTGTCGTGCTGTATTGATCTGAATTGAGTCCATTTTGACCAGGTATATGGATGTAATAAAATCTAAAAGTAGTTGTTTAGTTTAACATCTCATACTGAGCTGGGTGCTCTTGGGAATTTGTGCCTCAGCTGAGATATTTAAAAAAGTGATAATGATATAAACCAAAATAACGTTCCAGTATTATGACATTTATTCGGATATGCAAGCAGCATTTCATACTGATGGAACATTTGCATGTTATTCATGCCTGCAAATTGCAAAACAATTATTGCCGTAACCCAGTTAAATTACTTCCAGGAAATTGTCCAGTTCTCAAAGAAGAAAATGACCGTCATTATGAGTGATGCATCAACTGGTGTGAGAACTGTGCCAACAACATAATGGATTAATAAACGTGGAATACTCTCAAAAACTGAAATATCAAAAACAATTCTAGGGCATATGTAAACTGAAGCTATTACTACCGTCTTCTGACTATGTTTACACACACTGAAATGTTTTGATTTGAACACCTGTGACAATAATTCAATATGACATTGCTACATGCCCAAGTCCACTCAAAGAGCAGAATAGGGTTTAAGGTAGAATAATTCAATGGAGTGTGAAACATTTAAAGTTCAGGTGCAGAAATCTACAGTTGTGTGCACATCAAGTATCCGAATGCTGAATTAATTATGGGACAGAGAAATACAAAGGCTCACTGGAAGTTTTTAAGGTAAAGTTAAGTCATTAACAACATATCAATTGTATGCAGGGATAAACAGCTTAAATTAAAATGCTGTTTTAATTAGACTAGGGTATTTCAATCCATCTTTTTGAGTCATATTTGGCAGACATGCACCTGCTATTGTATGACTTCAGTCTCTCCTGTCAGAGAAGTCACCTGCTGATGCAAAGGAAAGGACAGGAGGAGGAGGGAGAAAAGGGAATGACAGAAGAGGGAGAGAAGAGTCATGCCTTCAAGACAAATGCGACTTGTCACTCGTTTAAAAAGAAAACGCAAATCAAGGCACAAGTGTGAATGGAAGACTGAAGAAGATGTGAGGAGGAGGAGGATATGAGGGTGGAGGGGAGGGGGGAGGGGGGGTTGTCGTCTCCTGCAACAAGTCTAACCTGAATCCAAAGCTAACAAGATGCCATGATTGCAGGGCGCTGAAAATATGAAGGAGCAACCAAAGACAACAGACAACGCACACACAGAAAAAGAAAATTAAACACAGGCTTTTGTTCACTCTGCTTTCCTCTATCTCCTCAGGTTTCAGACAGACAAGAGCTCTCTCTCTTTGACATACACAGACAAACCCTGACTCCCCAAAAAAAAGGCAGTTTTTTTAGACCTGGAAAGAGATGTGGCAAAGGATTAAGCCGCCGCCCGTGTCTCATGTCACGCTGCAATGTCAGGCAGTCAGGAAGCATGCAGGCAGCATCTGTAAGGTCAATCTTCATTAGCAATAACACACAAATCACAAAAGAAATAAAAGTCATGCAGCCTGCACGTCGTCACTCCAAGTCAGAGCTCTTCTCATGCATTTGTAGAGTACTCGCTCATAAGTAATAAATACACAAAGACAGTTGCAGACACATGCGTTACACATGGTGCACACTGGGCCGTAAAGAGGTATTTAGATCTTTTACTTCAGTACAAGTACAAATGACCATGTAAAAATACTGTGTTGCAAGTGAAAATCCATACATTATCAAAGTAAGACTACAGTAATAGTATGCAGAATGCCCCTTTCCACGGTGCTATATTTCCATATTACTGGCTTATTATGACTGATGCATCAATGTACAAGCAGTGTTTTAATGTCGCTTCTCTACTGTTAACTCATAATGCCAAAAACAGCCTGAAACAAAATGCATAATTGCACACTACACTAAATTAGAGAACTACATCATGTACACTCAGTAAGCACCACAGAATTAAACTAATTTCTCATCATAAAACAAAAAGTGAACAGTTAACAACCACCATCATAACCTCATCTTTTACACACCCACGCGCACACACAAAGTATTTCACTGTGTCACTCTGAGCTGCGTAACTTATACAGTGTATTGGGGTCAAGAGTTGAGACCAAGTGTTATCTTACCCTTCTCATAACTGCGGGTGAGAGGGGAAAAGTCGGCAGTCAATGAGCAGTGTTGAATGTGGGTTATCACAACATTGTCTATATGTTACTATGTCAAAGCTTAGTGTCCAATTGCTTGAAAAGTTACTGTTTAACTGCGGTGGACAATAATTACGATTAAATATAAATTATATGGTAATGTTGCATTTGTGATAATTATGTGTCAGGAATATAAATTTCAGAGGGGGAGGTGTCAGTTTAAATGTGACTCAATGATATATCACTGCATGGTAATCGGAAGTAAAAGCAGCAATTGCTTTGTCATAATGCCTCATGAAGCAATATAACGTAAGACTGTCAAGAGATCGTTTAAAATCATGCTCCACTGAAGCCTTGAGTCATAATGTGTCATGACACAAATATGTTGTCAAATTTCTGGAACTTTTCAGCAGTATCAGAAATACTTCAATAAGTCAATAACTAATTTTTATTAAAGCGCAAATTACTTCATACAATATATAATATATGATTATATATATATGTATATATATATATATATATATATATTATTATAATATATACAACTTTTAATTTAGTTTTATTTTATTAAGACAATTTAATCGGCGATATGACTATAAAATTAAAAAAAACATAGCTTGTCAGTCAATATGCCCTAAAATCAAAATTGACTTCAGAGGGCTTTAAAGAGGAATAGGGACAACAACAGACCACAATCAGTTTCTTATCGGTGCATTATAGGAATGGCTGTATGATGTAACAACAACCAAAAGGACCATATACTGTATGATCTATATTCGTACCCTCATTATTCAGAAATTCCACTCCATCAGACACGATCTTCAATTGAGTCGAGGCATTAACGTCATTTACAGCCTTTGTGTCCTCTCAGTCGTGTGCATGGAAAAGAAATCCCTAATTACTGACATTAGCACACTGTAATTCTCCTCACACACATAATAGCCAGGATGACACACGTAGAATAACAAACGACTCAGCTGGGTATGCACAGGGCCATCAGGAGGTAAGACTGGACACAGTTCGGTTGATTAGATTATTATCTCCGTTTGCTTCCTACACAAATCTGTCGGAACATTTGAAAAAAGGGATTAAAAGAGATATTTTGAAAAAAGGTGGGGATTGACATGAAAGTAGACAATAGTTTAAATTTAATAATGTAAAGATCTCTTAATATGAATAAATTAAAGTGCACCTTTAATCTGACAATAGAAACTGTGCTTTAGATGGTTATTAAGGAATAACTGTGTCACTAGCATGAACAAAAAGTGATTTTAAAAAGTTAAGTGTGAGTGCTCTGATGAAATTTTAAAATAATTAAATTTCCTTCCCAGCCATGGGCCCAATGGAGACTCCAGATACTCATCTGGTGAAGCAGGAATAATAATGAAATAACCTTCTCTCACTGCTGGCTACTTATTTTTAAGTACGATATCCGTGTTATTATTGTGACTGAAAGATTGCGATTTTCTTTTGTCACACACGTATTCATCCTGTTTGTTAGTAAAAGCACACACACAATGCCATCGAAACCAGAGTTCTGGAGGGATGCCCAAAAATTACAATAGTAAGATGATTTGGTAACGCAATCAGTATTACGCCCACAGTCACATCTTGTGCTTAATTATACTCAAATATTTAATCCAGCCTTTATTTATAATGTTGTCATTGTCACTTAGGAGTCATTGCTAGAAATGTTCTCGACAAGCTTGGACCTGCAGAGGATCTAGGAAAAGCCTGCTCTTCCACTACCACTTTATAACGTGTTAACATTCCTTCACAAGTTGGAGTATCACCTCATGGAGAAATGACTTCCTGTTGCATAGTGCCATATACTGATGAATACATCCCCTTCTTTCCCTGTTCCTACCTAACGTACACGCATTCTTCAGTCATTACAGTGGATGCTGGTTCGTTTGGTTTTTAAAACAGACCTGTCAGTTATTAAATACACACTGCCGTGCTTACCGCTAACGTTCCTGCATTCCTATGGAGATGGTGGATGGCGCCCACGCATCACAAGTCGAAGAGAAAGAAACAAAAGATATCTTATTGATTGTAAACAGAAAGTAGTTCTAAAATATATATCTGTCGAGAATAACCTTCCTTTTTGTCGACAAAGGGAGTTCAAGGTGAGAAATATAAATCATAGGGTGCTTTAGAAGTTTCTTGTCCCTGGTTAATAAAGGAATACAAAAGCAACCTCAACCTATTACAAAAAGCCTGTGTCTCAATGTTCTATGACCTCTACCTTGCATGAGGCACAGAGGGAAGGTGGGTTGTAGACCTTTTGGATGCTTACAACTTAAACAGTTTGTCAATTCAATCACTAGTTGTTTTAGTAGCTACAATTTTGACAACTGTTAATTGTTGACATATTATTTTCTTAGTAAAAAATATCTTAAATTCACTTGATGCTGCTTCTCGAACATGAATACTGTCTGATTTTCTTGATCATCTGTTCATAAATGGCAAAGCAAACGTAAAGCTCTCATGGGCTCTGAGTAACTTTAACAGACGTTCGCTGACATTTTGTAGACAAAAGGATTTATTTACTAGTCAAGATAATAATAAGTAGATTCATTTATAATAAAATAGAATCAAGACAAAACAAGACATTGGAAGACAGTGGCGCTATCAGGCTGTATTAGGGGCAGGGGCAAATAAAAAGGGCACCAGCATGCACTGTGTTTTCTAGTATATATGCCACTGCATCGTGTTCCTCAACTGGAAGGGTATCTGTTAATGTACTACATTACATTTTAATTTACTATATTTTATTTTTGTATTATTATTACATTAAACCACCTTAGAAGACATGCATTTTATGGTGTTTTATCTACCATAGGGGCACGCAAGGGCACCTTTGCTGCATTTTTGGATTGCTGCGTTTGTTTCTTCCACTAATTAATCCGTCCACACACCGGTCTAATCCATTCAAATCCATTCATTCAGGTCCACACACACACATACACACACATACACACACATACACAGACAGACAGAGGTGTCAGTGAACAGGTCTGTCCACTATGCAGGAAGACCCGGTGCCCTGTGAAAGGGACACACCTTTGCTTGCCAAGACTTCTAGCAGGAACTCAAGTCAATAACAAAACTCCTGCAACTTGTGATTAAAACTCATTCAACTGTCAGCTTGATGGGGCATGATTAACAGTCATAATTGCGCATATAAGCAGTGTGAGGGAATGATAATTACTCAAAATAGATGTGTTTTTTTGGAGCATTTGCATATTTAATGACATAAAAGCACATCAAATGTAATTTATTGATGTTCCTATGATGATGTTTGTCCGTCAATTGCATTAGAAAAAACATGAAAGAGGCTTTCAAATGGGTTTTTGATGTTTCTAATAGTCTCGTAAAGCAATGGATTGTTTCAATGCATTACACGTAATCCATCATAAACACGTTTTTTATTGATAAAAACAAAAGAAATGATACTGAAGTGACTTTAAAATTACAAGACATCAGTATGCTGCTGATGCTTTAGATGTGTCTGCAGTTTTATAGTGGGAGCACTTTACTTTTCCCATATGTTGCAGTTTCTTTTATATATTTAACATGTTTTTTAAAAATCCCTTATAGAATTATTTATTACATTGGTCATTGGTAATTTAAGTGTTATCATCAGAAGTTCTGCATTTAAACTGAATTGCTAAATTAAACTTAAACAAAAAAGAAATCAGAGAAAATTATTTTGTTAAAAAAACCTGAATGTTAATCAATTTATCAAGTTATGGGTTTAACTCAAAAGCAAAAAATTAGTTAATAGCTGTATATGGGGTTAATGCTATCAAGATCCTGAAAACACTTTGATATTAAGGACATTTGAGAGGTCTTCAACTTAAATAGCATAATCCTACATTGTATGATGTAATACAGTGGAAAAAGACATTCACCTGCATGCCTCCACACACCTGTTAACACCCTGAGGAAGAAGCACCTGTTCGCTGCCACCCCACCCCCAAACCAAAAGACTGGGAGCTATAATCAGTGTCTGTAAAGTCTACAGCCCATAACGCCACGTCTCATTCCAACAAGTCGCGCAGGACATTAAACTGTAACAGGTGCTGCGGGGCAGAAATTATGTTTTAAAAAAGACGATTTCTTCTGCTGGTGTACAGTATAAAGCACTTAATGGTTCAGGGCCAAAGTACATTTCTGAGCTGCTGCTCTGTTATAAACCGTCCAGACTGCTCTGATCGTGTGGTCTGCTTACTGCCCCCCGTCAAAACTAAACGTGGAGAAGCAGCAGTTTTTATGCACATATACCTGAAATAAAATCTGCTAAAACCCTCAGTTCTTTTAAATCATAGCTTAAGACTTTTAGGTTTGTGACTGTCATTTATCAAATGAATTTAATAAACGACAGTCACAGGAATGAGGACAAGGTGCAGATCTTGGTGGTAGTAGCAAATATTCAAACGAGAATTTATTCATATCTTGTGCACTGTCGCTGCACTCTCATTTGTATAACTGTTCAATCTGTTTTATTCTATTTTAGCTCATTTGTAGCCTATATTTGTTGGACTCTTTTTTAAGGCCTGTTTATACTTGTTTTTTTAAATTGCCTTGTGTTTCTTATACCTATATCTTGTCTTAATGCCTTTTATGTCTAATGAAAAGCACTTTTGATTGCCTTGTTGTTGAGAGATGCTGTACAAATAAACATGCCAAGCTCTGCCTTTACAGAAGTACTCTACTATATAATTAAATCAGCTCCATGATGCAATTATGAATTACAGATCTCTGTATACCATTTATTTTAAAAATCGAACTGCATTCACCTTGAAGAACATGCACAGCAGGACACCAAATGACAAAGGAGAATTTGGATGTCTTCCTGCCAGCTGTGGTGTTTCACGCCCTCTGCTGGTTACCAAATAAAATGTGAAGAGCTCATTTTATTTTCGAGTATTTGTTGAAACATCAAAGAGCTACTTTTGTCCCATATTAAGTTCCCATATGAGACTGGACTAGAATAATATAAATGAAATACACATTTAAGGTGTCAGGTAGTTAACGTTAATTTTCACCAAGCAGTGATACATGGAGAACTTAAACCTCTGCTCAAAACAGCTATTGCACTTTGTCATATTTATTGCCAATATTGCGTAAGGAAGCAATGATTCGTCAGCTGTCCAAATGATTTCTGTCTGCTTTAGAAATATGGGAGAAATAAGAGAAAAGACACTTCACTGACCTACCTTCGTTTCCACAGCTCCTGTTATAGAAACACTGTTGCTGACGTACTGTGTCCCTCCTTCAATGCTGCAATGACACAAAGAGAAGACATACCATTAGTGTTAGTCAGGATAATAAGTGGTGAGATAGTTCTTTTATTATTCTCACTCATACAGTCAGAGAAAGTTTTTTTGTTTTTTTTAAAGAGATGAATGTGAAGAAATACCCTGTTTCACCTTATTTAGGAACATGAAGTCTGGTTGGAAAACCATTGAAAGCTTTTTATTTGTATTTTTGGTATTATCAATAAATTCTAAATAATGAGGTTTGGATATGTCCTGGACCCAAGAATTATTGTCATTTGAGTACTAAGTAAATGTATCATTATCTTCCTTCTCAGGACTAAATGCTCTTGGATCAATACCTATTTTCTATGTCAATACCAGCTCAATAACACAGCCTATTGCCCTCAAGTGGTACTGCAGGCTACAGTAAACGATAGGAAATACATTAAAGTTCAAAGAGTACATTTGTAAGTAAATTCTTCTTTTTTAGTCTTAGAAAAGGAGCAACACAAACACGAGCTACCTGTATATTATTTTTATTTTTAGGGGGGATATTTGCAGGGGGGTTTAAAACACAGACATGTAACACATTTTTTAAGCTTGGCATAACAAACAGGGGAGCAGAGGCTTCGGCAATAAGGACATAGATCAAAACAACAGCAAAAGAGATATATGCACACATATACATATGTGTGTATATATATATATATATATATATATATATATATATATATATATATATATATATATATATAAACTTTACCATTTGACTGGAGTGCATTATTTTAAGTGCAGAGAAAAATGATTTGAAATAAATTATGAAACAGACCAAGGGTGGCTCACTGTTTCTCCATTTGCTAGAGTGAATACGGTCATACAAATGATCATATTAATCAGGACTAAATTACTTTAAATTATCCATATAAAAAAAACGAAAAATGTGGAAAGTGGGAACGTCAATTTTAAGTGATATCCATTTTTTTTCAATATATATAACCAAAATCTGACACAGGGGATGAGAAAAACACATCCCAATGTTCCATCTGTCAAATTACAAAAGGTACAAGGGTCCACTTCAAAGTTGAACATCCGTTGTAGTTTTTATTTTATTTTATTTATTTATTATTTTTTCTATTATTTTATTTAAACTTAGAATGCATTACAAATATGAGAAAAAAACGATAATACATCACTTATTTTTAAGCAGATAATACAGGACAAAAAATACAGGAATAAAAAAAGGAATATAAAAGCAAAAGACAGAAATCAAACATAACATAAACCATAGACTGTATAATATAAAAGAAAGGGATAAGGCAAAAGAAACTATGTCCGAAATAAAAACTGCTCTTTCTGATGACACCAAAAACATATGACTGTAAATAATGTTTACAAATGTAGGTTTAAATCAGGACAGTTTTGAGGCTGCCTATAAATCTGTGGCAAAAGTATATAATTTATACAGTCTATGCATAAAACATGCCAGGGGTCATAAAATAATAGAAAATAAATTAAGTGAAAATATTAAATAGAGAGCACAATCGTATAGTTCTAAAGGCTTTTTTGATTAAATAATCATCTTAACATATGACACACATTTGAACACATTAAAGTGAGGTTTGGGTTTTACATTTCACATTTTGTAAATAAAAACCATAATAAAGAACTCGTCACTGTCCTTGGTCACGTGATTCCAACGTAAACGTCGCGCGTCGAGGCGTCGCCTGAAACAGGTGGACTCAATCCGGAAGTGAGATGCTCGTTGTCCCAACGCCGGTGTCTTCCTCAGCGTAATACCAGAAAAACTCCCAAAATATGAGTCACGAACACATAAAGCAACAGCGACGAGATGAAGTGTCGGGTATTTGAATGTGTGGCTCCTGCTGGTGATCATTAAATTGCCTCCGCAGGCGAACAGGATGGATCTCAGCAGAGCCGACGGAGGCTCCTACACGGTGAGACACTTGACGTACGCGTCTGTAAAAAAACATACTCTAACTTTTTCTTCCTGTTCAGATGTTACAACGTGTGTATTTAAGTTGTATCTATTTGCATTAGGTTGTCTTTTCACGACTAATCCTTTCCTATTGTAACAAAACTTTGAAGATACCATAGAGTAGCTTCTGTAAGTTAGATGTTGATGGGATGTAAATACAAAGCCTACAGTAAGTTAACGCTGCAAAGCTAAGTTACAACTAAGTGTTACGTATAGTTTGTATCATTGCATTCAACGTAACTCAAATGTAATACATGTTTTTGTCTTTCTTCTCTAGGACAATCTCATTGGGACTTTACTTGCTATTTTTGGAAATGTGCTTGTCAGCATCTCCTTAAGTATTCAGGTACAGACCGCCTCAAACGCATCCTTAAATGTGCTTAAATTGTATTCGTATTATGCTCTGTGTCAAAATAGCCCTATAGTGACCTTATGAGAACCCTTTACAGCTGGGCTAACACCAATATCAGCCTTCAATTTAAACTTGTACAGATGGAATAATGTTCAGCTACAACAAGTCTTTGATTTTGTCCCTATTGTCCATCCTGTTTGTACATCTAATTTACAATATCTCTACAGAACCCCCCCCCCCGTCATGTTTGGTTGACTCTATATGTTTGCTTTGGTTATGTTAAGTGTACTGTGTGTTTAGGCAAGTCACTGATACCTGCACACCTTTCACTTCCAGAAATACAGCCACCTGACGCTAGCAGGGAAAAAGGACCCGCGTGCCTTCTACCGCACTAAAACCTGGTGGTGCGGTTTTGTGCTGACATGTCTTGGGGAGGGAGCCAACTTTGTTTCTTATGCTTTCGCCCCCCTCGCCCTCGTAGCACCTCTAAATGCTGTGTCTGTCCTTAGTGAGTAATTGTTCCCTGATATATATTTTAGTAGTAGATGTTCCATTGACATAATGATTGTGAAAACAAGCCAGAGAAATAGATATTGGCAGTCTCGGATACATACGTAAAACAAATTAAAATGAAATTAAACGAAAATTTGTATTAACGTCTTGCTTTACTTTTTGTTTTTCAGCAAGCTCAATTTTGGGGCTTATTTTTCTGCGCGAGAAATCGAAGCCAAAGGAGTTTGCAAGTAAGTTCAGCTTGCGTGTGTGTGAGTGTGTGTGTGAGTGTGTGCGTGTGTGCGTGCGTGTGTGAGTGTGAGAGACCGAAGACACTTGCATGCAAATAACATAGTATGTGCCATTGTATGTAAATTGTTTATCAGCCTCATGCCAAACTACATACTGCCTGCTCATCTCTAGCGTATGATGACTGAAATAACAGTCAACAAGTTTGTCCATATTTTATTGAATATGTTATTTTGGGAGAAATTATAAAAGTGAATCATGTTTTATTAAAAGTCTTAAGTTTCCTACTTAACCGGAACTGCATGCATGCAATTTTTTATACTGTATTTTATTTCAGAACGCTATGGGCTGTCCTTCCTGGGCTGTATCCTAACCGTAGGAGGAACCTACCTCTTTGTGTCATTTGGACCAAACTCTCATGAAAAACTCAAAGCGGAGAACATTGTGAAGCACCTCGTTGGATGGCCTGTTCTCTTGTATCTGGTAACATATTTTCATTTACTTTAGACGTTCAGAAGCACAAGGCTCAGTACACAGTTGACTCAATTCACCTCTGCATTCAAATGGCCAGATGTAAAACAATTGATTCAGGTGTAGAACCCTAATGTGACATATTGAATATATACAAATTGAATACCCTGAACAAAAACAAAATGTCTAACAAAATTCCCTTACAAGTTGCAGAAAATGCATTTTCTACAAAACTACTGCAACCACTGCATTTGTATTCGGCCAATATAACACTTTAAAAGCAACAGAACAGCCCTGCAGTACAGGTTTGGTGACTCATGTTCTACCTTTGCAAGAGACTGTCAAATGTTTTTAATCAACTCAGTGGTCGTCTTTCAAGAAAAAGAGGCAGTGTGGTTCAGTCAGTGTTGGTGAAGGTCTATTTGTGACCGCTGTTCCTCTTTCAAAGTTAATCCCTCCTGTTTTATGTGTCTCTTCCCCTCGAATTATTGCAGGGTTTTAATTGACGTACAGGGAATTCAGGCAGTAAACAAAAGGCACTTGTACAAGTGAGTCATATTAGATGGAATCCTAATGACCAGAATGTGTCATCTACCATAACATTTAAGGACATCTTGCAGAGGTATAAAGAAGATATATAGTCACTCCCTCTACGCTCACAAACACTGCATCATTATTTAATTTTCCACAGGGTAAAAGTCTCTAGAACCATAAAAAAAACACACCAAACACTGGACAACTGCATGCTTACAAGTAGACAATAGTTAACACTGCCTGAGAGACACTTGGTGGGATATTTAATTTACAACACTACAAGCTGCAGCAGTAAAAATGACCATAAAATCCTGTCAGTCTCAATCATAAGCAAATATTGTTCTTCCCCTTGCGGTACAAATGATGTTCCACAAACTTGCATTAAACAGTTTCCCAGCCCTCTCCAACCGCGTTGTCATAAATGTTTGTATCTCGCTTTAATCTGACAATGACTGCAGTGCCACCTGTTTTGTTTATTTGACATTAATTTGGTGTTCCCTGTTGCGATATTCCCCTTATTGACAGCTCCTGGAGATCATCACGTTCTGCCTGCTTTTGTACTTCTACAAACAGCGCAGTGCTAACTACCTCGTTATTATTCTGATGCTGGTTGCTCTACTGGGTGAGTCTAAGACATCAAAGCCACTCAATTTCATACCGTCTAAAAATCAAGCTATCACCATACTTTATTAGAAGTCATTGCCATGTCAGCCAGTCAACAGGCACCTAAGATGTGGTGAAACAAGTTTTAATCTCTTGTTTGTTCTGTATTTAACTGCTTTTTTTCTTTATTACGTTGGTGCACAGGCTCGGTCACCGTCATCGCAGTGAAGGCGGTGTCAGGCATGTTGGTTCTCACCATCGAGGGCGCCATGCAGCTCGACTACCCAATCTTCAGTGTCATGTTTGTGTGCATGGTGGCTTCAGTTGTCTTCCAGGCCAGGTGAGTGACAGGAACATCCAGGAGGATATATTACCTGGTAACCATGGAGGCTGCAGTTGACTATAGGTTGTGATGTTGGGAATAACATTGGCTTGCTATTTAAGTTTGTATTCTTCACAGATTAACCAAATTAGCTCATGGTCTTTCAATATATTTTTGTGCTATTTTTGTTTGGCCATTTTAGATTTCTCTCCCAAGCATGTAAGCTGTATGACTCCTCTCTGATTGCCAGTGTCAACTACATCCTGTCCACTCTCTTTGCCGTGGTAGCTGGTGAGTTATCTGGTTCTTTGCTGCTGATTTTCTGTTTTGACAGGTAGTTACTCAGAGCTGGATTGACCGGGGTATGCAAATCACTGTCTGGCATAATAGAAAAAAGAGTGGTGCCCTGGAGCGTGATTAGTTGTTAGTTAAAAACATATTCTTTGCTCCTGCTACGCACCTTTAGAGTCAAATCTTTTTTCTTTTCTGGTTTTCAGGCGCTGTGTTTTACTTAGAATTTAACAATGAAGACGTCCTTCACATCTGCATTTATGTGTTGGGGTGAGTGATCGTCCATCATAGGCCTTTCTGACAAAGATATCTTGACATGTCACCTTAGGAGAAGCACAGGCGTGAATAATACAAATAATGATTGCTGAATTGAATCTAGCTGCTTCAGTTTCAGGGTCTTGGTATCATGTCACACCATCATGTCTTGGACAGGGACAAGGGAATAGAACGGAGCCAGTTTTATTGTTATGACTAACACCTATCTTTTTCTACTACAAGTCGATATGTCTTCTGTGAAAAAGCCTTCTTACACTATTTGTAATGCTACAGCCAAACACTAATCAACCTAGAAAACAGGCATTTCATTGAAATACGTGATGACTTGCATTCAGATGTAAAAACATTTTGTGCTTTGTACAGAGCTGCGTTGAGTCTTCTTGGGGTCTTTCTCGTCACCAAAAACAGGAAAAGGACCAAGACCTTTGAACCATATGTCACGATGGATATGGCTAATGGTTTGTATAAACTTTACATAAGTACTGAAAATTGAAACTGAAAAAGGTTTGGCTTCAAATGATGACATTTTACATTTTATAACACTGTTTTTTTGTTACCATTTTAAATGTTTAAACCTGCCTGGTCTACTTTTAAAAACTAAATATAAGATCCATAACAAAAACACCATTTTGTATGTCTTTGTATGTCTCATCCTACCTGTCCTTTTCATCTTCAGGTGTCCCGACCATTCATGACAAGGGCCTGGTTGTTCAGCCAGACTCCAATGGCTCGTTCTCTTATGGAGCTCTGGTCAACAATGATGGAGTGGCTCCTGCTACTCTACCAGTCAACCCGGAACAACCACCAGTCAGATCCACTGATGCATCTCATGGCCTGTCAGACCTAAAGAAAGATTAAAACAGAGGATTTTTTTCTCCTTTCCTTCATTCAACCATAACAACATTCAAGGACCTTGAAAAAGCCAAGATGGGTATGTTCAGTTCTTTTGACATATACACAAGCCCAACCTCCAGCCCAGCAGGGCATATCCACTGGGTGTTTTAATCTTCCTCCTCCTCTCCACATGCTTTCCTTTCTGAAATCTCTAAACCAAAATGTGACCTTGAGAAACATTCCTTTTTTTGGCGAAGATTTCAGCTGTATTAATCATTCCAAAACTCAACGGAAGACACCTGAAGCTGCTGGATGATGTAATGGATTTACAAACATGGCTTCATATGACAAAGAGGGAGTAGTTCCTTGAAGCTAACTGCCTCCACCCTGTGTTAGCTGAGATGTTAGGGACACGCTTTTATGACTGTTAAGCAATTTTTTTCGCTCATTAATGGGAACATACAGGGATCGGTTCTTCCACTGAGGATTGTTACTCCTCAAACTTATACAGTGTAATGTAGCTGCACACTTGCCAATTAACTGAATTTTGTCTTGAAATATCTGCCTCTAACTCTCTTATATGAGCAGTTTTCACTCCAAAGTTTTGTTCAATTTCTATTGTATTACTACCTTTCTTGATGTGACCAAACAGTGGGTGCAAGTGTTCTAATTTATTGTATTTATTAATTTACAAGTTAGCTTTAAGTGTGCCTTAAAATGCAGCTGTACACTGGATAAATTACTGTAAGGTGGTAGATAATCTAGGTAGATGAGTGAAGCATCACTGTATACTTAATATAAGTTCTGTAGTTCCATAAACTCACTTATAAAAGGGCAACTGTGATCTGTTAAAACACACTTTGGACGACGACTCAAGTAAAAAAGGATGTCATTCCCACTTAACTCTTGACATAACAAGGGAACTGTACAACTATTTAAATGTGCACTGTAAGTTTAAAAAAATGATTCTACATTTTGAATTTGGTTGCCTCTTTAACCTGATGCCTTGAAGTTTCTGATGAAATAAAACAAAGTATGAAGTTGTTGCAAAATTACAATGTTGTTGTGTTACAATGTTTTTCAGATGTGACCTTCTCATCACTATTTTACAAGCTTAAAAGATAATCCAGCAATAAGCGAATACATGGTATATGATTAGATATCATCAAATACTTCATAATAACGAATGAATGAATGAATGACTGGCTGCATACATCGGATACTCTCCATCTCTACATATGTGGCAATGCATTTCTACAGTGTTAATAAAGCAGAGAGCCTTTCCACAGTATTCAGTGTGTAGTTTGTTTGGTATATATAGCCTGTGGTTTGTTTTGTTTTGTCAACTGAGCCCGTCTCATTAAAACTGCCATCTAATGAAATTTGAACACTTAACTGGTGCTGTTAAAGTCAGACCTGTTCCACTGTTAATAGGATGCAATCTTCCCATATAAACTTAATGTAACCCAGTTCGGGTGTATTTGGTTTGTCACAATAGAAATTTTTCACAGCAGACATTTTGTCATGTTAGGAAAAGCACAGGTGCATCTAATAGTTAATTATAGATGCATTCCACTGGAGGGAGGTCCTGGTGTGTGCTGGTTCACCAGAATAGCTTACAAAATGGAACAAAAGGAGTCATCTTTAATGTTATCAATCTCACCTGTGATTTTCCTGCTATGCAAAGTCAAAATGTCTGCTGTGAAAAAGGGTCTATTTGCAGGAAGGTGCACAAGGTTTGCAAAGCAACACGTCTGGTGGTGAGATCTAGTGGTCAACCTTTTGTTTTCTCTGTGTTAATAAACTTAAATCACAGGGATGTCACTCCCCACCTTGGGCCTGGCTTTTTGTCCTGTGTATGTCTTCGGTGAACACTGTAAACCTTAGGGACTGCACACCATTACAACCTAAGACGTATATGATGGGAAGCTATGATGTTTATTCTGTGGCCATAAAACAACACTTTTTGACGCCATGTTGTCTCGTGTTACTTGGCAAAAAAAATCAATAACCTAAAATCCAACTTTACAGTGTTGCACACAATTTAAGTACCTTATTTTGTTTGTGCAACAGGTGGATCCGAGGACTAACAGTAATCTATGTAGAAACATGAAATGTCTGTAGAGATGCGACTACCTGAATTGTCTTCACACACAGTGGATGAAACAGCTGATTGACCCACGGACTGCCTGTTTGGCTGCTTGTCAAATTAAAGCGCAGTTTCACGGCAGAGCTTTTTGTGCCACTTTCGGTCGCCACCAATCTTGAAGCGGAGCATCCTCCCCCTTGCTGCAGCCTCATTGGTCGCAGAGAGCCTCAGCCGGCATTTCATTGGTCTCACCTGCGGGTCCCTGACGCCGGAGTAGGCTGCATCCGATGGTGTCCAATAATCCAGTAATAACAAAACACCCTCGCGTCTGACAGCAGTCTCCCAAACACATCTGAGCAGCTTCATTCTGTTTGACAAAGTCACCTGAAAACCCTGCTTTCAGTCCCCTCGCAATGTGTCTTTTCTGCCGCGTTCACTGACAGCAGTGAGGTGAGTAACACAGACACGAAATTCGCGTTTGAACCGGCAAGAAAAGAAAACGAAAACAGTAACTTCCTCCCTTAGCTTGCAACCACGACTCTGTGCTAACTTTCGTGTGAACTCCGTCTTTCTCGTAACATTTAACAACATTCGGCATCGAAAACAAAGTGTTTCGACGTGAGACACTGTTACTTTTATGACAAACGAGCCTTTTGTTGATGAAATGTTGATGTCTCGAGCCTCCACGGCCATTTAGACTGTGGACCTGTGATGTTATTGATGTTGCCTTCGCGTGCCCTTTTTGCACGTCGTTCTTCAGAGACTCAATGACAATAGGATAGTTTTTGGTATATATTTGATGTCCGCATTTCTCTCAGTTTATTTGAGCTCGTGTTGATTTTCAGTTATTTTATAGTAAAAATATGAACGATAACCTTCATTCGGTTAAATCCTCCCACTAGATGGCACTCTATCCACAGTACAGTGTTGGAAGTTTCACATTAGGGTCAGACTTTGCTTAACCATGATGTTTTCTTTTTTTATAATCAGTGTTTGCATGTTTTCCCACGTGGTGCCTCCCTTTTGAATCATTTGTAAAACGATTGGAGCTGATTTATCTAGAAAAGGACAGATAACATCTTTGAGAAAATATGAAGGAAAAAGTCACAGCTTCTAGCCTCTTAAATATGAACTGATTTTCTCATCCTTCTATGATAGTGAACTTAACATATTTGGATTGTGGATTGTTGAAAACGATCACTTTGGACTTGGGAAAACTGAGATGGACTATTTAAAAAATATATACAGACATATATATATATATATATATATATATATATATATATATATATATATATATATATATATATATATATATATATATATATATATATATGTATATATATATATATATACTGTACATACATACATATTGGAAACAAGTGGACATTTTGTCTCATTACCACCAGCAAGTGACCAGATATAATCAAACCATGACCAGAGTATATTATTTGGGAATACTGACCTACAATACAAGTAGATTCTGACATGAAACTTCCCCCTATTTCCTCTATGTTGCCTCATCATTCCTCTTGTTCATCTTCCTCTCATGTCACTCCTTTCTTCTTTGCCCTCTCCATTTCACTCTTTGATATGCCAAAGCTTCTGTGGTATAATCACAGACACTTAAGTGCAACCTTTCAAATCTCCATGGATCAGTGTTTCACTTCCACCTCATTCTCTGCACACTTCACAAACATCCAGCCAGTATATTCACCTTATCTTCCAACTTTCAATCACTTAACCTCACCTCTCTCCAGTTCCCAGGCTCTGAAGTCCCCTACTGCCTGTCAGCTGCATTCTGAAAAAGGCTTCAACATGCTGCGAGAGAGCTCCAAGGCGTGGAGCAACGGCTCAGAGGCCTACAGCAGCGATCCTGAGGAGGACGAGGAGGAGGAAGAGGAAATGGTGTTTGGGGAGGCCGATCAGGACGGCACAGCGGAAGAGATGATGGATTTGAGTGACCTCCCCATTGCTCTCTTTGCGTGCAATGTCCATGAAGCCGTATTCGAAGAAGACGCACACAGGGTGAGAAGAAGCAAACTCACTTTGTGTGTGTGTGTGTGTGGGTGTGTGTGTTGGTGTGTCAGTCTGTGTATGTTTGAATCATCCTGCTAAATGTGTCAGCCTGATTCAAAGCCTAGTAACACATGCACGATATCATCCGCA
Source organism: Echiichthys vipera (assembly GCF_963691815.1). Lineage (NCBI taxonomy): Eukaryota > Metazoa > Chordata > Actinopteri > Perciformes > Trachinidae > Echiichthys > Echiichthys vipera. The sequence continues at coordinate 12,790,366 of NC_139837.1, forward strand.
GTTTTTCGCTTCTGTCATGGTCTCAGCTGCGCTGTTGAATACTCAACTGCAGGGACACACACACACACACACACACACACTTGATGCTGTTATTCACTTGTCAATAAACATAACTGCAGGGCAGCGGATTACAATATGAATTGTGAGTCACACTCAGCCTTAATCCATCATCTATTCGATCGTCCTCCACCTAATGCAGTGTGTTATTCATGCTCACTTATACTCAAAGATGTGCCAGCAGGCCTCATACAAATGCCCATATACACACATGCTGATATAAGACTTCTCTATGTTGTGGAGAGTCTCGGTGCTCAGCTTTATCAGGCTCCTCAGAGCGGGAACCCTTGGGATCACTGGATTCTGTTTGCTGGAGGAGGATACAAAGCAAATACTTTTAATTTTCTGCCCCTCTAATCCAATTACACTGTCCTACCATCCCTCCATCCATCCAGCTGGCATGCCTCACATCTCTCTCTCTTTAAGTCTTTATTGTCTGTCAAGTCTATCATCCATCTCTCTCTATTATGTATCTTCTTCACAGTATTGTTTCTCCTGTTTCTGCTCACTTGTTAACTTTCTTCTCAGTCCTTTAAATATCCCCCTTCGGTCTCTCTCCTAAGTGTTCTTTATTTATCCCCTCTATGTGTATGAATGCAAAGCAGAGAGGCTAAATCTGGCAAAATCCCTTTAAATGAATCACTCCTTGCTTTGTGGGTTCTCTGTTTGTACACCGATTGCTCCTAGCGATGGAGTCTGCCCCCTCCTTTCCCTTCCTTTCATTTTGCCTCACTTCATTACGATTCACACTCCGGCTTTTAAGTGGAAATGCCACCCACGCACCCTTCAGTCAGAGCATGTCAATAGATTGTTCTCCATATGGTTCAATTAAATGAGCGGCACTAAAAATAGAACTTTTGACATTTATTTAAACTTTCAAAACGAGGACAGGAAGGGATGAGGTATGAAATAGAAAACCGGTTGCGTGTGATATTTTCAAAGCACAAACAGGGACTTTATGAGGTTGTTTTTGGCTCGTAGCAGTGCCTTTTGCTTGCACACATACACACACACTACTTCAAAAATAGTAAATTTTCAGTATATTTCTAACAGCTAAACACTTGACATCTCTATATCCAGTGTCTACATCCTCAGTGAAGAACAGGGACATGGCAACCTACATTTTTGTGTCTTTGGGCTCTTGGCTCCCTCCCAACACTGACATTACCTTCTGTTTTTGTTCTCAAAGGCTTGCATGCAGGAGGATGGGCTGTTTCTGTAATCACACTGTGCTCTTTGAGCGAGAGAGAGAGAGAGAGACACACACACACACACACACACACACACACACACACACACACACACACACACACACACACACACACACACACACACACACACACACACACACACACACACACACACACACACACAGAGACAGGCCGAGAGAGTGAGAGAGATGTGCCCCCATATTTATAAGAAGCTCTTAGTAAGCTATAAAAGCTCTTCCCTCTCTTCTGCATTAGTGAAAGGACCGTAAAACCTAGTGGCACACTTTTATCTGCAGTATTTTGTTCCCCTAACCAGCTTTTATGTTTCTTCAGAAAGTTCAGTTCCGGTCTGTCCAGATCAGCCCACCTCTCCTGAAACGACTGGGTTTATTATTCATTTACTAATTAAAATTAATTTGCATGATTAAAACGGGGCTGTGCCACCACAGGTAATGATTTGAATGATTTCTAAATAATTGGTCTCTCAGTTAAGATATGAAAGAGGTATTGTTTTTTATTTGTCATTACTACAAATGCAACATTTAAGTTCCGGCTAGTGGCACACTAATTATTTTATGCTAAATCTCTCAAATAGGTTAAAAGTTTGGACACACTCCAAGACTCACTCAAAGACTATTTAGCTGTTTTTCAAAGCATTTTGGAGGACTTTTAGATAAATGCTAATGTCTTTTCTGTTGTTTGAAGAAATACTAGTATTAATCTCAAGATAAAAACATATGTTATTCATTGGAAATAGTCACAGTGACTATATCCTACATTTTATTTCCCTTCCTGACTTCCCTGAAAAAATTATACCCATTGTTTTCCTCCATCGTGATACAGTGACTGTGTCAACATTTTGGACAATGATGGAAATAAGTCCAGGGCTGTATTAAAAAATTAAAATATTGTTCTTACCTAAACCAAAAAGAAAACTTCACAGACCCAAATTAAATTACACTGAAAATGTACTGAGTCATTTCAAATTTGACTTGGAAAACGCTGATTCACTTATACCTCCGATTCATTTTATTAGACTGTTTCTCATTATGGCCTGAGGGATTATCAACTACATTCAACATATAAATATGATTAACGGTATTGCATAGAGTGAATAGTGCGGCTTCTAACTCTGACATGATTCATTATCTACAGCCCCACGGAAAACAAGTGTGCACAAGGAGCGAGGGAGTTAGAGGCAGAGGCGTGCGTGTGCAAAGTAACAAGGTAAAGTGGTTTCTGTGCTTGTCAAGAGAAAGGTCAGAGAAGCCATTATAAGTCGTCCCTCATAGTGCCCAGTGTATACCAGGCCTAATCAGCACAGAGCAAAGCTTTCATCGTTGCCGCTGCTGCTGTCAGACGGAGCTCTCCTCAATCCATAACTAGTGCAATCAAGCAAGCGGCAGCTGCAAGCTTTATACAATACCAAGCAAATGCTGGTGCTGCACTGTATTATTATAGTATGAAAGCTTAAAGCTGAACTAAATTAATGATTGTTATATAAACAAATTATTACGTGTAATGTTAAGGGGGTAACTCAAAGTAAAAAACCCAGCAGTTCCTCTCAACTCTGCAGAACATTTCAGTGACCGTCAACCCACAACTCTACTGTTTTGGTTCAAAACAGCCTACCTGTACCCTACCTGCTCAGTACCAAATAGCTTATAGGCAAGTTAGTGATTAGCTGGTGAACACAGTAGAGCACTCTGCAGCTTCAGAGAGACCTAAAAGTGAGTGGATACTCAAGACTCTGGAGTTACTTCAATGTTTCACATTTGATTTTCTGATGTTAGTGAATATTCCTCCAATTGGGTGCTAATGCTGCTCTGTGTTCTGGAGGTGTAAAGTGCTCACTCTCACCTAACCAGTTTTACCATATGAACATAAGTAAAGTGACAGTATGTGCTTCTAACCCAATAGAATTGAGGTGAAGGAAATTAAGTTGACATACTAACAGCATTGAAACTGACAATTTAAAGATTCAACAATAGGGCTGGAGGAAATTTATCATTAGTGCCAATACCAAAAATAATTTTGTTTGATAAATTATGTAGATGTATATATTTTGGCAAGACCATTTTCCCAATTAACACAAGCACATGTACAGTACCTTTGTTTAGATAAAATAGTGTCTAAAATCAACATGATATTAATTTAAATGAGTAACAATCTCTTCAAAGAGTATTTTACAAACATCATGAATCTGATGAGCAAACACTTGACGCCAGCATTTGGTTTATTTTGCTGCTAGCACTTGGTTTTATTAGCAGTTTAACTGACAATGTTACATCCACCATTTTGTTAGAGTAGTTACCAATTAGATATTAACAGGCATTCTTTAACGTACCCTCTGGGATTGATTATTGATTTGTAATTTGTTAGCTTGCCAAGATAGCCTATATTAGCTGTCTAAGAGCTAATGTGGCGCTAATACATAAGTAGGCTAACTGTTGTGTAATTTACTGTTGGACCAACTTTAGTATTTTAATCTTTTTACTTTTAAATTTGTGGACTTTTGTGGAAAACAGTCCACAGTGTTTTTTATGGAGTAACCGGTACAATTTTTTTGTATTTATGTATTTATTTTTCAAAGCTTAAAGTAATTCTTACCTTTCTTGCATGTCTCATAGCACTTCCCTCCAAAGTCCCTCCTCCTTCCCCTGCCTGACCTCTGACGCTCACTCCTCTCCTGACATGTACAGTGAGGGAGAGACCTCCGACTAGCGAATTTGAGGGAGATCAACCCACTTGAATTTGCAAGTAGGGGGTTCCACTTTGACAGGTATTCCAGTGCACCTTGCCTAGTTGGAGGTCCGAAACATTGGACTTCCCATGGCACTAGCATGAGCAGCGCAAGTGAAATGGAGAGACAGATGACCGGCAGGAAGCTTGGCAAATAATTTTATTTGGACCAAAATACTGTACATGAGAATTTAATATTTTGGAGTCTCAACACCTGGTGGATTTCTTTTACATTTTAATGTACCATACGCTTATTAGGAGCATTTTAAGATTACAAAAGAAAAATGTAATAATGCCAGAAAGATAAAAAAATGCTTTAAAGCACCAAAAGTGAAATTCCATTCACCTCTACTTTGTTGGGTTGTAGGCAGAAAACTGGGAGACATGCAGTATATACAATTGTCCAACATATTTTCCCAAGAGGCCCTAAAACATTGTCCAACCTGTTAGAAATGCATTTAGCAGTGATAGACTGCTGTAAGTATGTGAAAAGTTAAACTGCTTCAGTGGATACAGCTGTCCCACTTCAGTCTAATGTGTTTGATAGTGTGACTCGTATATATCGGATGATAAAGTAACACAAGTCCAGAGCAGAGTGGAGCAATGAAACACATCGGGGGACTAAAGATAGCGTGACAGAGGATGTGAAAAGTGAGATGTATAGTGTGTGTGTGTGTGTGCGCGTGTGCGTGTGTTTTTATGTGCACACAAAATGTATGCACATACAATGTGCATGCGCGTGTCAGTGATATGTTTGCATGTGTCAAACTGCAGTCTATTTTTGGGTGTCATACCCGGGGGGGTGAACGTGAGGCAGCGGGTGCTTAGCAGGCTGAAGGTCAGACATGATGCAGTGCAGAGTGAGTGAGTGCCGCTGGCCCCTGCTCCTGCTGTGGCCTGGATATTATCCTGGTACACTGACCGGGAATGTCTCACCGACCTGGTGTGCTTGTTTTGCCTTAATTCATCAAACAGAAAAAAAGCAATTTAAGTCAAGCAGACACAATGGAGAGCATAGTTTTGTTGGATTGAGCTGTTGTGGCACTCAGGGTGGCAAAGTATTTTCACATTTGACAAGATGACAGTGTTTTCATTTTACAGTGACAATTTGCCACTTGTCTCTGTTTTCTCTCCAAAAGTCTATGACATCATATTGTACTTTCTAAACCTCAAACATATCTGCATCTATGTAAAGATATTCTCATCATGATGAAATGGTTGTACTTTTTGTTTTCTTATATTGATACTCATACCACTCCCGCACCTTCAGCATGGGAGCTCCAGGGAAAGAGATTTTTCCCCTTTGATGTGTGATCACAACTGGGTTTGTACGGCTGCTTTGATAAAAGAGACCACTCATCTTACCCCGCCCTCTCCTACCACACAGGGGCTGATTATGAAACTAAAAGATTTAGCATGCTATGTAAGCTGCTGTGTTATTTGTTCTTAGTCGTGCTCCTGTGTGAGTCTATTTAAATCAAGATTATTTTCTGGTTCAATCAGTCTAAAAAAAGAAACGTTGTGTGGGCGCTTTCAAGAATAGCAGTTCATAATACAACAGAACAGATCTCTTATTTCACTGAAGTATAATTGGACTCACACACTTGGAATTCAGGCATCCTACAGTCCATGAAATAAAAACATGTTCTGCAGGTGATTGCTTTTATAAAATGTGTAAAATTAAGGAGCTGAAATAGGCCTACAAGCAATAGGAAGTTTACTTGCTCACACTGAGGATCTAAAAAAACAGTCCATTTTTGGATATATCTATCTGTCTTGTTGTGTGTGTTGTTGTTGTTTAAACGTTTTTTATTTACACAGTTGGTTGGACTGTGTTGCACATCTAAAAGTAGCTTCAGTTTGGCTTAAGTCCCGTCCTTATTTGTTTTCCTTTACCTTTCTGTTTTTTACCTACAGAGGCTTGTTGACGTTTTAATCTTGTGTAGCTCTTGAGTTCCCCTGTGAGGCTACTTCTTGGAGTTATTTACGAGGAGGGAGAAGTGGTGTGACAGGCATCCAAATCAATCTCTGCCGATTGTTATTTCACAAAAAGGAGGACTATTGACAGTCTGATGTTGTTGATTTTTTTTAGTTTTTCACTGTTGTTGTAAGCTGGAAAAAGGAATCATGTTTGCGACTCTCCCCGATTCAATTTGTTTTGCTTTGGTTCTTGTTTGTTCCTGTTTTTCTTTAGATCTTTCATTTGTTCGCTACCCTTTTTTTCTTTTCTGTCATTTAAGCTTGTGTCCTTGTGTGTCTCACTGTCATTGCCAATCACAGACTCAATCATGTTGCCCTTTGACGGCCTATACCCAAATTAATGACATCTGTTGGCCTGTGTGGCAGCCTGTCCCTGTTGGTTGTCTGGAACAGATACTATACGGAAGCTATAGAAAACCTTTTTTTCTTCTTTACTTAGTTTATGTATGGACCATTTAACTATAACAAAAGGAATCTGTGCATATGTTAGTGTGTGTAATTTGCATATTTCCAGAACCGATAATGCGATCAAATCAAGCCCCCAACACAGCGACTTCCTGGTTGATCCAATACGGAAGTGCCAAAAACTGCAGTTCTCTGAGTGTCCATTAGGAGTAGTTTGCACAATAGAGCAGTTTCTCATTGACCCCCCCATGTTAAACAGGACGCTTCACAGCATAATTAAACCTGTTTAAGACCTGCTACAAAAAAACATTCTAGTCTGTGTGCTTAGGTCATATCTCCACGACAACACTTAGGGGGGTGATTTTTTTTGTACCAGGCTAGTTTTTGTTTTGTTGGAGGTTAAAGTTTATGAATAATAAAGGGCGCGACCTCTTGAGTGACAGTTAGCCGCTGGCCCTCACTTCTCCTTGGAGGCTAGTTGTCAGGATTAGCACGCTAACTCCATCATCTTGTCCTGGACTGCGGTTATTCGTGTGGTGGTGTTACCATAAGTGACAAGATGGTTTGCTCTTCGATCGACTGTACAAACAGATGGTTTAGAAACACAACGTGCTAACGTTAGCTCTGTTATGCTAATTAAGTAGCCGCAGTTGCGCCGTGACTTGCAAGTCAACCTACTATCGATGGCACATAAACTAGATGCTAATTTGGAGCACCGGGAGGATTTTGGCCGTGAAGTGTTTTACACTCTATGGGTATGGTACTGTTTTGAATATTAGTTTAAATCATAGATAATACATTCTGGCTGCCCACACTTGATTTCACGAGCTGCTGTGTTTTCCACTATACTGACACAAGAGTGCCTGTACGTGACTCGCGGGGCCGGTGTAATCTCCGCTCGAAATAACATTTTTTAAAAAGGCTCCTGGTCCCGGAAAAAAATCTCAACATTGACTCCCACTCCCGTTTATCTATGAAAGCGTTGTGTTAGCTTGTTTCCCGGGCGGTGGTGCTAATGTTGATAATTCAGTATACGTCAGTCAGATGGACGTATCTCCTCCCCCCAAAGTCACATACATTTTTTGGTAAGGGGGAATTGAGGCAAAGTCAAAATCTGAAAAGGTGGCGACTCCCAGAGCCGAATATGATTGGATCAAGTTGAGAGAACGGGCCTTGACGGAGATGCTTCATCCATTTTTTAAACAGTCTATAGATCAAATTCACAATAAGGTGGGTTTTTTTGTCCAACAAATGTAACTTTTGAACCATAAGTCTCAGGAGAAAAATTGTACCTGGACTCTGTGGGTCCAGATGAATTTAGCCCAATTACAATTCTCCACTATTTTAAATTATTTACAAATCTTATTTTTTCGCTACTCCTCCCACTAATTTTGAGCAATTGTCACCAAATGTGGTACCGGACATCCCTGAAACAAGCAGGAAAATAAGTTACATTTTCATATTTTTGATGCTCCATGCAGTTTTGCTATAGCTTGCCACCCATCCACTACTTGTTCTCATCACAGTGGCCATGAGGATCCCATGGCTTTAAATTGGTGAAAGAATAGAGCGCTCGGTATCCTCTAATGAAGAATCTTATAATTTCTTTCTACCTCTTTGTGTGTCTGCCTCAGAAAATGGCACCCACTTCTCAGCTCTGTGTTGTGTCCAAGCCACCTTGGTCGTTCCTGGCCTGTTTTTTTTCTTTTTCCTTTTTGTTGTGTCTGGTGTTCTAGCAGCAGCGAGGCCTGCATGCATGTCGGAGAGTCTGCCGAACCAATCCAAAGATTTGACCTGATTTCAAAGCAAAGCAATCAGTGGAACCATCGGCACGTGCCACTCTGTGCTTCCCCGTCCATCCCCTCCTCTTCCCCTTACCGCTCACACGGCTGTACGGCAGCTCATCTCTCCAGCTCCTAAGCTGCTGGACTGGGTTAAAATACTGAACAGCTGCTGGTGGCCCACCAGATGTGGGCTGTGAACCAGAAACATACTATGCTGTCAGCTCCCATGTTTGGACAGGGCGTTGCTGTTTGTAAAAGCACACAGTGCATAAAGCAGCTTTTAATTTTTTTATTCTTTTACTAATTTACATAATGATGTAATGTATTCTTACAGCAGTTTTTATATCCTTCTAAAAGCCCCCACCATACCCTACAAAAACATTGTATCCAAAAACTACTCAACAAATAACTAATATGGCCACCATAATCTTTATTGTTAGGTCTTTTGGGCAATAACCCAATACCAGACTACACTACACATGAAAAATGAATGAAACATCTCTTAATATCAGCATTTCTATCAAACCCATACCAAGCACCTCCATGTTACAAAAGTTCAGCATGCTTTATTTAGCATTGCAGCTTGACAAGTAATTACCGGAGTCATCAGAATTTCAGTATGTAAATCCAAGTCCCTGAAAACTTTCAAAGCTTAAAATATTTCACTATAATCCTACAAATGAATTAATTCATATTCCAAATTTGGAAAACAAACTCAGCTAATCTCTTTTATTAGGACTGTGAGGGTGTAGTTTTACCAGATTTGTGGGCTGTCAACATAAGCACACAACCAACAGCTGTCATCAGATTTTTAAAAACCAGTGAAAAGGGCACAGACAACATGTCTCAGCTGAAATAACTAAAACTGTTCTAACAACTCGTGATCACGTAGTCACAGTCACAGTCTGTAAGTTTCTAGGAGTATTCAACATCCTGCTTCTACAGTTGCGTGTACACATTTCCCATGACAACAGGCTCATTTTTGTTCATTAGGAAAAAAGAGCAACAGTCAGAGCTGGCCTCTGGGAGTTGTCCATCACTATTAATTAAAGCTTGATTGCCAGAAGTTGTGAAAAACATTTATTTTTTCATCGTAACACACTTAACGCCACACAGTCAGCAGCACCACTTCCTCCCTCACATTTAATCCTGTCAGCTCGTCTGCAGAATTCAAACCACCAGATAAAACACAATTCATGCTTTGAAGGAGAGTTGATCGAGGCTACTTGTGTTCGTCATTTACATTCATCGGCTGATGTCTGCTGCTCGGGTATTCATGCTGTCCTTTTCACCTGACAGAACCTCTCTCCCTCTCTCTCTTTCCGTGTCTCTTTCTATTTTCACACTCCCTCTCACTAGACTCTGTAGATCTGTCTCTTTGCCCTGTAGACAATCTTTTATCCTCCCATCCCTCTGTCTCCCCCTGGCTCCCTGCGCCTGTACTTGGCTGCTTGCTTTATAAATAGCTTGGCCTAGATTACAACAGCTGCATTGGCGTTGGCACCAGGGGTTGAACTGGCTGGGCCAAGAGAGGTAGCCTGATGTAACGAAAGGTTGAAGATCATGAGGATTCGCAGCACCCGCAGCCTGCAGTGGCCAAGTTTTTTTTTCATTGTCATTCCTTCCATTCTCCTGCTGTTACATCACACATGTATGTAACTGTTTTTGTGGATTTCTATTTTGGATTTCCCTGTGTGTGTGTGTGTGTGTGTGTGTGTGTGTGTGTGTGTGTGTGTGTGTGTGTGTGTGTGTGTGTGTGTGTGTGTGTGTGTGTGTGTGTGTGTGTGTGTGTGTGTGTGTGTGTGTGTGTGTGTGTGTGTGTGTGTGTGTGTGTGTGTGTGTGTGTGTGTGTGTGTGTGTGTGTGTGTGTGTGTGTGTGTGATTCACAGATGCACTAGTGCAACTGCATTATATATTTGCATGCAATTCTTCATTTGTCCTTGTGATTATGTGTTCCATTGTTTGATTTGTGCATTAGTGTGTGTGTGTGTATGTGTAAGCATGCGTATATCATCCCATCGTGATGATCCACTGCCCTGATTTCCTCCCTCCTGCTCCTCTGCAGAGCTCCACTTCCGAATACAAATTCTGCTCGTCAGTGGGTCTAAGACACAGCGTCTCCCCCTTTGAGCATCTCTGCTGCCTCTGTGCCTCCTCTTCTTTTCATCCCCTAAAGTGCATCATAGATTTCTACTATGCTGATAATGTGTGCCTTATCTGTGAATTGATGCTGCATATACTGTATATTTCCTTAAACTAACCATTATATTTATCTCCTTGTGATATTTGTATGTGCATAATGCAGCAAACTTTAAACCCAAAAGAATATGCAACTTCACAGACAAGAGAGTTTCCAATATTCTCATATACAGCAAGAATACATATCAGTATTTGCATTTATTCTAGAAATAAAATCTCAACCATTTGTAAGAGTGACATCCTCCTTTTTTGAAATGGCTAAGTGTTGATATTAAAGTAAAACGCCTACCAATACTGTCATTAACACGTCTGACAAGGTGTCAGCATTTGAAATGTTATATTTATCTGCATTTTGTAAGAAAGGAGCAGTCGCTCTCCCTTATTTGAAATGGAAAAAGGATGTGTTGAATTCTCTGAGATGGAGTCTTGTTCAGGGCGTTTTGACTGTGAGATCTAACAGAGAGAATTGTGAATGAGGAGAAGAGAATTGAGAATGAGGAGGAGGTGGTGAGCCGCAGAATGAGGCCAGAGAGAAAAAAACTGCTTCATCATCCACAGCGATCCATCCTTCTTATCAGCCATGACAAAAGGGATGAGAGGAGTGCTGTGATAACTGAAAACATTTAAGTAAACATCCAATGCACCGCTTTGGCAAGTGCTATACAGCAGCGGTTCTCAGACTTTTTCCCCTTCAGACGAGCCCCTACAGCCTTATTAGATGAGCTGATGGACCCATCATGAAAATGTTCATGTTTTAATTTGAATGTGGTTGTTATTTAACACTATTATTCCTGGATAGTGTTCAAATGTTTATTTTCATACGATTGAAACGTCCATGTTTTTGGAGGGTTTACACAAGTTCTGTTTGCTTCACGCACTTGGAGCTGTGTGTCTTCATCTTTTATTCATTATTTTAACCATAAATATTTCAACCACCTATTCATAATCCTTAGCTATTTCAGCCATTTATCCATTCTTCTTTAGTTATTTCGACCACTAATTCACAATTTTAAGCTAGCTATTTCAACCATGGACTGTATATATTTATGACCAATGCGTCTACACTTTCTCCCTCCGTGCAAAAGCGAAGCCAAAATATTCTGGATACAGGCACTGCCATTTTATCATTTTGAAGCCAGACTCTTTGCAGTAATGATCGGGCAGTGGAGCCGTGACTTCGAAGTCCCGCTCATACACCCGCCTGACCAATGACAAACCAATCACAGCTGGAGTTGTTCCAATACTTCTACCAGTATCCAACTAGATAATAAAAGAAAAATGTATGGCATTCATTCTCTATATTTGTTCATGTTATACAAACCTGAGCCAGATCATACAACAATAATAGCCATCATATCACATCCATAATAGCAAACAAAAACATATTTTTTCTAACGTTGAGAGGCCAGCTTTTAAAACATTTACTGCAGCCAGCCACCGAGGGGCGGTATAGATGTTTTAGCTTCACTGTTGTGGATTTGTCCTGTCATCCATCTTTATATGCAGTCTATGATTTTGACTATTCATCCATAAGTTTTATCTATTTCAACCGTTTATTCACTATTTTAACATTTTCAACAATTGTTTTTGCTATTTCCGTCATCTGTATCCAGCATCCATTTATCCATTACTTTTAGCTAGCTCTTATGACTTCTGTGCTCACTTGCTAACTGGTAGTTTTATGCACTTTTAATCACAGCAGGTGATGTTCAGTTGTTACAACTGACAGGTGCCTCTCGTACTGTAGCTAGCTCGTTATTGTGACAGTACATTTACTAAAGACCAGCATCACATTAATTTGTAAACAAAATATATAGACATTTGATTTTATTTTACTAAGTCCTTTTCTTTCTTTTTTAATTTGCTGAGCATCTCCACAGTATTGCCAGTTGTGTCCAGATGGTAACCCAAGATTTGCAAAAGTCTCGTAAAATGGTAAAAGTAAGGCACTGATCTCAAATGGTTAAGGTGGACGGGAAGTGAGCTTCACAAAAGTGTTTGCAAGTTTTCACAAATCTAGGGTTCCCATCTTGACACGACCAATCTTTCCACATATCCCATGGCCGTATAGTGCAGCAGTAACACTTGAGTGGCTAGATGTGACTATATGTGAGGTTAAATACAGGCAGGATGGTTTAAGTAAAGCATCTGCTCAGCTGAAATTTCCATCAGCAATGCAATGAATGTCTTCCATCTTCTGTTGTCCTAAGGCTTTGAAAATAGGGGCAAGTGAAAAGAGAGTTTCCCAACCAACCATATTAAATGATCACAGTTTGGCGATAGCAGGCTACATTAGATTCAAGAAAACAGTGGATTTAAGAGAATAGATGACAGGCGCGCTGCTTTATCGCCTCTGAGCTTGTGGTTAATAAGCTGAGGTACTGATTTTGAAATATTATCTTAACTTGTAGAGTAACATCTTCTCTACTGCCTGCTCTTCTTACTGTGATTTAAAAGAATAAAACACATTCACTCCCAGCAGATCAAGCAGCTGATGTTGCGGTTCAGGCTCAGGCCACCTTGTTTCCGTGCCTGATATGTGGCGTTTAGGGGCAGATTGTTCCAGACCGGGTGACTGACTGACGCTGTCTGGTGGAGGAATGTCACAGTCATCCTCACATATATCTCACTCATGTTCTCTGTCTGCACAGCGTGGACAATGCCTGACAGACACAGACATAAATAGCCCTCACCGCCTACAGCCTTAATATTAATGGCTTATAGGGGACTTAGCTGTCTCGGCCGGCCGAGCAATTCTTATTTTGAAACTGAGGAGGGAGAGAGTGATGGAAAAAAAGACATGGTTTATTATGCAAGGGTATAATGTCTGTGGGAATTTTTTCTTAATGATCGGTCTTCAGCTGAAGTGGAAACTTGCACCGGATAATCATAATTGAGAGAAAAAGGAGATGTGGCAGCCGGGGTAGTGATTTTTTTTTGAGTGATAAAGAGCTGCAGTACAGCTAATCTCCAATCAACAAGTCAGCACTAAAAGTACAGTACAGCTTTGACATTTTCATAGGATCTACAAGGCATCTGCCCTGAAGACTCTAATGTCCAAAATAGATGTCTTTACATGAACAATATTCTGTTAACAGCATGTAGGTAGACAACAGCTTTGAACACATCAGCGTGACTGGCTTATATATAACCATGTTATTTTCTGTTATTCTTAGGTCCATGAAGCCACATACCACGTCAACTGAGGGCAATACTAGAGCATGCAGCTGACAGGCACGGTTATGCAATTGTGCCTTGACAGGACTGTGCAGTACCATAGATGCTTTCACTAAGCGTTGGGTTTTTGGCACAGAATACTGTGGATGTCTGTCTGTGAGCCAGTAATTTGATTTATTTATGTATTATGTAGTAAGATATATTTTCAAATATAGCTTGTTTACGATTGTACTTTAATCACAAGGATATTATCGATAAATTAGCTGTGAGTCATGTGTGCCGCTTGTAATGTTGCTGCTACGTGATGGACAAAATAACTAGAACATCTGCAAGGTGTAATAATATCAATACATTTGACTTGTATAGAGCTTTAAAATATTCTCAAAGGCTCTTTATATGTTAATAAAAGCAGTAACAGAAACGGTATAAAGCAACTCCTCCATAGTGCTTGGTCTGTGTGACGTTCCTGCCTGTAATAGGGAAGGTTTTCGTTGCCACTACGGAGTAATTGTTGGGTCTATGTAAATCATAAATAAGTCATAGAGTGTGGTCTATACCTACTCTATAAAGTTTAGATAAATTTTGTTATTTATCTATTTGGCACTATGAATAAAATGTAATAGAAAATGTAATTGAAATATAATAATACCGTGTTTGCATACCTTTTTAATGCTCATGACCCTAAATACAAATACCTCTATTTTACTGTGTATTTTTAAGGACATTTTACATGTCCTTAAAGAGATATTTTGCTGATATAAATCCAGCTCTGTGTCATGGCAGTGTGTGCAGATGAATGTTGTTTGGCTTACCACGACCCAGAGCTTGGAGCATCAGTGGCCCACCTAGAGTCTGCCAAGAACGGCTCGATTTTCCGAAAGTTTGGCGAACCTCCGTTGCTACAAAGCCAAACACTGTTCCTCTGCACACTCTGCCCATATTGCCATGGTACAGAGCTGGTTTAAAATGGGTAAAGTAGCCCTTTAAAGTGTGAGTGGTAGAATTGAAGAATGATTAGTGTTTCATTTGCCGTTTTTTTTTTTAGACCTGAAGAGATAAAACATTAGTATTTCATAAGAAAGAAAGCAAAGATTAGAGAACCGCTTGAAAAATAAACATAACTGGTACGATTACTCAATTAATCAATCGACAGATAATCTGCAATTTATTAAATGCAAATACCAAATTTCTTCAGCTTCTCAAACTTGAAGATGTGCTTCTTTCTCTGCTTTATATATTTTTAACTGAATATCTGTTTTTTTTTTGGACTGTTAGTATGACATCAAATGTATTTATTTACCATGTACATTTTTCACTGTTTCCTAACATCTCATAATCTGAAATGCGTACGTGTAAGGCGTATTATTTTGTTCAACTCCCTTGACGCTCCGGCACAGCCATAAAAAAATACAAGTTATTGTAGGGCTTTTACATAAGACTTGAATGACTTCATAATATTGTATAGCCTCGATGTTCCTGGGATTATGTCCACCCCCTGCGGCGATGTGCTCGGTGTACTGTATGGAGAGAAAAGCATCATTCAAAGGCATGAAGGGTAAACAGGCTCTCTGCTGGAGTGCAGAGGGGTAGTCAGGGTGACACTGGTGCTGATGTAACTGGATACAGTTTGACTGATGGACTGAAATTTTCAGAACTGTTGTGAAACATGTTTGTATTTACCCCCTAGCAGCCCGATGAACATGAAAACGCATGAAAATAATTGAGAACGCATGAAAAGGCAGAATAAACCGGACCGTGAATTCTGCAGTGCCCCCTGCACGGTTCGCCGAGCGCTGCTGTGGCGTAAAAGACGACGAACGTGAGGATGGTAATGACGTCAATGTGGAGCCAGAGGGGAGGGCAGGAGAGATAGGAGGAGGGAGAGAGAGAGAGAGAGTTTGTGCGGCTGCTGCAGCATCACTCAGCAGCGCGTCAGTGCAGCGAGGAGTCCGGCAGCAACTCTCTCTCAGTTGACAAAACCGACCAGAACAGTGGACTCGACCTCAAGTTTCTGGAGGAACAACCCTTCTCTCACACTCTTTCGCCCTGCTGCTCGAGAGGAGGAGAAAGACTTTTTACTCCGTATCGTTTTTCCCCTAACCACGAAAGGGAATGCCATCGATAAATATGAAACTGGAGATGGTGACCATCATCGCCTGCGAAGTAGACATCGAGGTTTTTACCTCAGACAAAATGCAGGTACGGTTTTCACCCCCCTTAAAAAAAGGCACTTTTAATAACGTAAGTAATCATCACGGCTGTGCCCTTGTGGTGTGATTGTGCAGCAGTTTTGCTCAGGACCGTGCATGCATGTCTTGGTGACGTTGAATGCAGCCCTGTCTCTCAGACGAGGATTTTTATCAATGGGAGCCGCAGCTCGCGAAGACGCACGTCCCGCGCCGCGCGCACGCCAGCCACAGTTGATTGACGTTTGAGGAATTGCAGAAATGGGTAGACATGGCAAGAACGGGACACACACAAACACACCGATCCTTAATGCACCAATTGTTGTATCGTTGTGTAAGTTTTGGAGCGTGAGGTAATTGGTGCGCAAGTTAAATGGGAGGGTGTGATGATGGATTGAATTGTCCATGCAAGGCACATGCAGGGAAAGAAGTGAGGCCGTTTTAGACCGCAGTGGCGGACAGACCCTCCTCACCCCCCTCTTTATCCCCGCTCGCCCCTCATCCCAGCAGCATTACAGGTACACAAGGTTAGAATACAGAAAAATAGCCATAACAATCCAATGCAAATTCTCAGAGAAATATTATACTAACATTAATTCTAAAGTACTGTAATATAAATAATCCAACCATGATAGTCTGAAGGGTTGTGATTGCTGCCATAAGGAATGTAGGTGCAGGTAATGTGAGTTTTTATTCCTCTATAGTATTCAGAAAAATCAAGCTTAACTAAGTACACACACAAAAGTACATTTAGGTCACTATAAACGCAGCAACCTTAACACTTCCTGTCATATTTTATTGACTTGTCCTCAGGGCAGGTAGGGCCTGCAGGTATTCGATATGTGGCCTGTCAGTCAAAGAGCAGGAAAGCAATTGCACTTGAATGTCTTCAAAGTGAGCCTGAGGATTCCACCTTTGGTGCTGCAATGTGCCAGTTTTGGGTTTTAAAAGGCCACACAGATGGTCTGCCAAAGCTGGGCTCCCCCACTAAACCCTTTGTAAATTCCATGTCAGAATATATTCCCTCACCTGCTGGCTGCTTGTCTGATTTGACTCATCATCAACAAGACGCAAGAATCAAAACCGGATAAAACCAAGCTACAGTGCAGCTCAGGAGTACAAACACTATGATTGTGTGTGTGTTCAGTAGAGACCCATACTGTATAGTTCATCGCATGCAAACAGTGTATAGGTGCTGATGTGCTCTGGATGCGGTGAAATCAGCTTTTTCTTGTATCCAAAAGAGTAGTTGCAGGTTTTATGCAACCAGTCACCCCACCCTCATGCCCACTGCGACTTGCTCAGCCATATTTTATCACTTTTTTGCCACTTCATGTGCATCACTAACCTTACACTAGCTGCTCATCGGGACATGTGTGTATTAATATCCTACTTCTTGTAACTGTCATGGCATGAATTGCACGTATTAATGGCATGTGATTGTAGTGTAATGCTACTGAGAAATATCCTGCATATTTGAACGTGACCCACCCCTGTGGTCTGTGTTCCAGAGTGAGGCCAGGCAGCTGCTGTTTTTGCTCCCAACTCTCATTACACTTTCTAACCACTGCAGACCAGCCAAGGTGAAAGACACCACTGTGTCACCCTGCAGTTGTCCTGTAATTATAGGAAAGCGGTCATCTTAAAGAATTGCCAGGGACAGAAAAATCGCTGTCTTGAGGTGTTGACTGTGCAGGATCATGACAGTGTTGTTTGAAATGTTATTTTAGCTATGAGGATAAAGGGGTTTGAAAACCCTGAGTGACAGTATGTCAGGGCTAACATGTTGCTGGAAAGGGAGATCACACATTTATTTGTTTGACATTTACTTTTGTTTACGAAACCCAGTTCAGCTGAGATCAGCCATCTTCCCCAGACAGGCTTGACACAGCCTCGGACAGGACAGTCTGACCAGAGCACAGTCTAAACTAAAGCTTCCTGTCAAGCAGCTCTTATCAGTGCACCTCTCCCAGACTCACCTATAGAAAAGGGGGTCTGTACATAATTAAAATAGCAGACAGAGGGTTGACTTTCGAATGGCACAAAGAACACCACTAATCCTGGTTTCTGGCACACGGAGAGTGATGGAGAGCGACGGGGGAGAGGGCAGATTAAAGCAAGGCACGTGGGGAGCGGCCTCTGATTGAGCTCACCTCCCTGTCATCCTGCTCTTGTTTTTATTATCGTTCAACAAGACTTGAGCTGTCTGAGGCCCCTGTTTTTATTAATATCTCTGAAGATGAGAAACAATAATCTCAAGGCTCCTGTTTTTTTTTTTTTTGGGTGTACTAATATGTGGATTGCTTCTATTTATAGACACCTCAAGGGAAAATTAGGCAACTGCAGTAGTGCTAGAATGGGCAACATGAAGGAAATAAGTGAATGGTGGGTTTTTAATTAAAGGAGATGCTGTGCGACTGGCTGTGGTGTTTTGGAGCCATTGTTTTGACACAGTTGAAATAGCTTGCCTTGGCTCCATACCAGCTGGTTACATCATTAATGAGCCAATCACAGAGGCTGTGGACAGAGCAGGTTGTTGTTGTTGTAATAATGGTAGAGCTGATGGTACAGTAGGCTTTCATACCAGAGTCTTTTGTGTCCATTTTGGAGAAAACAAAAGGACTATTGTTGTTGTGAGATTTAAAGGCCAGAGCTGTGGGCAGCCGCTGTAGTACTGTATGTGTATGTCGTGACAACACTATCATTTCCTGGAAAATGTAGCCACATCAGCAGATGATAGCACAGGACACATGGTGAAGGTCATAGCACGTTGGCAGGCAGTGAGTGTATTACAGAACACAGAGCGTGACGCAAGCCTTTACAGTTACCTTGCATGCCTTATAGGATGCTGCCGTTTACATCAAATTGATTTATTGATTCACTTCCCAGTTTGATGGTTTCCCATTTATTTGCTCTTTTATACACGTATGAATAATTAATCGGCCTGTCAACCTGCTCTTTCTCCTGATAAGTGCCTCTCTGGCTGCAGTCTGTCGCTGAATTAAGTGTGTTTTAATTAGGAAGCATTGGGAGAAAACAGGATTTTGACATTATGACCCATTCACACTCTATTACAGAGAAACATGTTATAAACCACTAAAGGATAGCTGCATTGCAAACAACAAAGGACAGCTGTTTTTTTCAACTTAAGCCTGCTCACCCACACACAGACGACTGTAGTAACACTGACACAGTCACACACTCCAACCACAACAGTGAGTCAGCGGACTCACAGACCTACAGACAAACACCTCTGTCAGCAAACACACACAACGTCTGGAGAAGTTTCCGTCCACCTGGGTCACTTTACATCTGTCCTCCTTTCTCTCTGTCTTTGTGTCATACGTGCTTTCTCAGGCTTCATTGTCACAGAAGTCGTGCTCATTATGAGAAAGGAGGAGAGATTTGATGACTAATCTGCTATTTGTAGTTGTAGTGATTTTGCTGACGTCTGTGAGGTTTTCATTCTTTCCCACTGTCTTTTTTGACACACGCCCTTACATAACATGCTGTCACTCCCTTTGATTTGTGACGGTTATTTTGAGCATCTAGGCAACATTAGAAGGGACACAACAATGTATCAGATTTGTGATTTTATGAGGTTTATTTATAACTTATCAAATGTGAAATATTTCACACAATTTCTGGGTAGACTCGGTTGATAGCTTTAGGGTAAATATTAAAATAATGGATATAATGATCACTTTATATTTCATTTTAATGGTGTTTTTTATCGATTAGAGATTATTTTCTCAATTAATTGATTGGCTTGAGGGCTGCATAATTAATCACAATTTTATTGAAATCGCAATATGGACTACAATTTCTACATCGCATTAGGGGAACAATATCTTTTAAAGGCAAAATATGTCGAAATATCATTCTAAGTGTGAATGATTGATTGATTTCTTTGTTTTTGTGCCCTGCGAAAAAAGTGGCCAGCCCTCTTGTGTTTCATTTAATAACAAATTTATTTTACCGCTCGCTCTTAAACCAAATATCCTGCCTTCTCCCCCAGGCTTGACAAATAAAACCTGCTACAAAAAGCTCCCTTCCTGAAGCACGACTCAAATGTTTCATACTCATCTTACCAAAAGAAATCAACATAAATGGACGTTATTGTATTAATAAGTGCATCCCTTATGTCTTCATAGACAAGAAGGTAAAACAAAAATGATACTCAATTTCAGCGAGCTCACACAACAAACAAAGTCTATCCTCTGGAGTACAGGGGTGCTTCAGAGATGTACCGCCCAACAAGTCTTTTTTTGTTACAGATAAATGAGAATAATGATGCAAAAAGCATACAGTAATTCTCTCCAATGATGTGAATCCTACCGCAATTGCAATATCAGTAAAGAAAGTAATCGCAATTAGCTATTTTCTTCATATTGGGTGAAAAATGCCCTTCACAGTTTCCTAAAGCCCATGGTGACTTCTTCAAATATCTTTTTTTTGTCAGATAAACAGTCTAAAACCAAGAGATATTACGTTTACGATCACATACGACAAAGAAAAGCAAAAAAAAACCTCCAATTTGAAGTTGAAACAAGTTTAATCTTGGCATTTTTGCTTGAAAAATGACTTCTAAGATGCCTATTTGTGTTTGAAGACAGACTAATCCACAAATCGTTTAATCGGTTCAGCCCTATAGAAGACATTGCTCATACTGTCTACATTAGAATCAAGTTTAAGTATCATCCGAGGCAGGTCCTTGACAGATTTATTACCCATCTCAGTTGACAGACTTGATCTGCTATTATTAATCCTTTGTCATTAAGTTAGTAACCCGTTTTCTCTGCAGTGTTTTATTATTTAGAGATAAGATACCGACAGACTTCATCAAACATAAATCAGGTTTGAATGTTAATATGATCCAGGCCCAGCATTTCAAAACACGCTTGTGATGCACTCTGACCAGTTGTTGAGGTGAAGGCAAGAGGCAGAGGAGCAGAGGCAGGACAGGCAGGATGGATGTAGACGCTGACAGTATCATGTTTTGTGCTGGTAGGAAACCAGATCTGCACCTTGGCAAGGTTGAGCGATCCTGGTCCAGAGCAGTGGGCTCAGGTGTGCCTGCTCCCTCAGTCTGGGCACTAGGCAGGTGGAGATGGGCAGCTCACATTGGCCTGAAACCTTAGAGAAGTGCAGGGGCTCAGGTGTCAGCTAAAGGTTAGCCTTCCGTCCATTAGGGTGACGTAGAACAAAGGACAGTCTCCTGGGTGTGGTGTCTGGTTTCCATGTGTCCAAGACGACTCGACTATGAAATGACAAGATTAGAACCAAAGAGAAAAGCCAAACAATGGAATGTAGAGGCCCAAGGAAGAAGACGGGGAAATGGCGTCATAAAACGATTGGCCTTTGTTATTGAAATTACAGGTCGAGCATAATTTTCCTGTCAGAATTTCTGATACAGTTTCCAGCCCAACACAAACGGCTCTGTAAAGACAAAGTAGTTTGAGCGCTTAAAATAGCAATGCCAAACCAGTGACCTTAAAAGAATACAGTTGGGCTTTTGAGAACATACGGAAGTGCAGAAGCGGTAAGTCAGTTATTCAAGCCACTGAAAATGAATCGACTACAATTTTGATGACTGATTTTTCGTGTATTAAAGTAATTTATTAAGGGGAAATGACCGTTTTCAACTTCTAAAAACATGACCATTTTCATATTCTTTTAATTGTAATAATTTCATTGTAAATTGAATATGATCATTAAGTGTTTGCTTGTTGGTAAGACAAAACAGTAATAAAAATAAAAAAAACATCGGCAGTGGTGGAAAAAATATTCAGATCTTTCTAAAAGTAGAAATGCCAGTGTAGAAATACTCTACAAGTCCTGCATTCAAAAATGTACTTGAGTAAAAGTACTTTCATCAAAAGAGCCAAAAGTAACCGTACTATTTATGCACAATGTTGTTATTATTATTATTGTTATTACTATTATTATTATTATCTCATCTCATCTCATCTTCAACCGCTTATCCGGGGTCGGGTCGTGGGGGCAGCATCTTTAGCAGGGGACCCCAAACTTCCCTTTCCCGGGCCACATTAACCAGCTCTAACTGGGGGATCCTGAGGCATTCCCAGGCCAGTGTGGAGATATAAACTCTCCACCTAGTCCTGGGTCTTTCCTGAGGCCTCCTCCCAGCTGGACGTGCCTAGAACACCTCCCTAGGAAGGCGCCCAGGGGGCATCCTTACTAGATGCCCGAACCACCTCAACTGGCTCCTTTCAACGCAAAGGAGCAGCGGCTCTACTCCGAGTTCCTTACGGATGGCTGAACTTCTCACCCTCTCTCTAAGGGAGACTCCAGCCAACCTCCTGAGAGAACCCATTTCGGCCGCTTGTACCAGCGACCTCGTTCTTTCGGTCATGACCCAACTTTCATGACCATAGTTGAAGGTAGGAACGAAGATTGACCGGTAGATCGAGAACTTTGCCTTCTGGCTCAGCTCTCTTTTCGTCACAACTGTGCGGTAGAGCAACTACAACACCGCCCCCGCTGCTCCGATTCTCCGGCCAAACTCATACTCCATCGCCCCCTCACTCGTGGACATGATCCCGAGGTACTTATTATTATTCTTTTTTTTATTATTATTATTATTATTATTATTAATGCATTCATGTACATATCACCATAATGTTGCAGCTAGTAAAGGTAGGGTTGATTTAAGTACTTGGTGTACTGTCCGGTGATTTACATCATAGTGTATTTGTTGATTATATTTAGGTTTAATAATCTGAATCTGCATAGTATTTCCTTCTTAAATGCATTTACAGTATTGTAGAAGTATAAAATAACAGGAAATGGAAATCTGACATGCATCGCACTTTGTCAGCTGTGCAGCCATGCTCCTAGCTTTACTTCAGTAATACTTCACTATAGGTGGGCGCTGTGATGCACCAACAGACAAACAAACAAAGAAGGTAAAAATGCAACAGAGCAGTAAGAGACTGTGTTGAGTAGAGAGAAAGAGCTCATCTGAGCTGCAGCACCCCTTAGCCACCTTATGTAATGTTGTTTGGATTACTGTCGCCTCTAAAGTGTGTGAATCTGCGTGGGAGAAATGTTAAGTGTGTGAAAATGCGTGTTTGTGCGCATGTGAGTGTTTAACCGAGGCCTAAGTGACGCTGACTAGGAAAAGCTCTAGCCTCAATAAAAACCATAACGACCAGATTGGTGGTAATAGGATTAATGTGTCCCCT
Organism: Echiichthys vipera; assembly: GCF_963691815.1. NCBI lineage: Eukaryota > Metazoa > Chordata > Actinopteri > Perciformes > Trachinidae > Echiichthys > Echiichthys vipera. The sequence continues at coordinate 12,813,315 of NC_139837.1, forward strand.
CATGCTGTAAACTGATTTCAATCTCCCTGCCGTGGATACACTGTCCCAGAGGGAGCGGCAGTGTAGCGCCGCGGCGTCGGCCCCTTGTCCATACCACTACCCGCTGGAGGTATTGATCCCACTGTAATAACACTTGTCCCATTCACATGCTTCCCCGATGCTTGTGCAGGCCACAGAATACACACAAAGCTATAAATCATGAGTTGTTTTGTAATACTGAGGATTTGCTGCTATGCTAATATTAATGGCTGCTTTGACAGGAGCCTTGATTGCCTGTGCATCGAGAGTGTTGGGTCACCACACACACAACCTCAGAGTTTATCCACTGATACACATTACCTCATCCTAAGTAGATAGCAAGATAACTGTAGGTTATAGTCTTTCCTTGTGCTAAATCACTGGCCACAAACTCCCATGCTATGTGTAGAGGCTGCAGTGGTTTATTATCACTGACCAGACACTATACTTGCCCAAAGCATATTTATATTACACATTAAGAAAATGAAACTAAAAAAATCAAAACTAAATTACAGTAACCACTCAGTTACAGGTTCATTGAGGTGTGTGTTGTTCTGTGTTGTAGAACGAGGCTGAAAACCTGACAAACATATTTGTTTCACTTTTCGACAGTGCCCTTAGTATCGTTTGGCAGCCGAAAGGTCTGCTGAGTTTTAAACATAACACATTTTCATGTCACAAGTTATAGTTGTAACTGCACACAGACCTAATTGCAATGGAAAGTTGGCTCTGTCTTATGGAGCGGTGATGGAAAAAGCAAGGAATGTGATAAGAAAAATATGTGCTGAAACGGACATGCAGGTAAGGGATTTATTTTCCAGCTGCGTCTGTTATCTCTGCAATCCACCTGTCTTGTTTGACCTCATTAGACCGGTTCCATTTTGGACCGGGAGTAATTAAAAATGGTCCACACACTTAAGAAATACATTTTCTTAATTATTCCAACATAATCTATTTTATGTGTAACACTCTCCCCGACTCACCCCGAGGCTCTGCGGCCTAGTTTGTCGGTTTTCCCCCAAATCCCATTCAAGCACGAGTGTTTGGATTAGACTCTGCTAAAACCACGCACGTGTCGCAGAGAAAGATGAGTGATTCGCCAAAGCTAAAAAAAAAAAAACAAACACTGAATAACTCTTCTTTACATCCCAATTAGGCTCGGTTTATTTTTTCATTTTGATCCAAAATGCCAAATGGTGTAATTCAACATAGAACAGGAGTAGCTTGCGGATTACAGTCATGGATTTTGGTATCCAAGTGCCAATGTGATTTACATACTGTACTATCTTAAATGCAAAACCAGATCAAAATAGAGCATTGGGACTGAGTCACTGAATTTAAATGCTGGGGCTGTAGATTTCTACACCGACAAAGCTTGCTTGTAGGTAGTAATTTAGCTGCAACCAATGATTATTTTCTTTACTGATTAATCTTCTGATTATTTTCTCGATAAATCGGTTAGTCTGTCTGTGAAATGCTGAAAACTGTTAAAAATGCAGTCACATTTTCCCAGAGCCCACGCTTGCATCTTGCCATGTCAAATGCTGTTCTCTCATGGCAATCCAACAATTCTTTTATTTTGAAATCGAAAATGGTCGTGAATTTTATTGCCATTTTGTCGTCTTAAGTGTGTTTTCAGGCACATGGCCGATCACAGGAATGATGGAACATTGTCAGTGTGTTTCAGCTGATGTGTCTTGTTTACTCTCAGCAGTGACGGAGAACAAACAGCAGAATATGTGAGCATTATTTAAATCCCTAAACTTCGCTGAATCAACAATGACAAAGAAAGTCATATGAGCACAATTTGCTGAAAATACATCCAAATCTGGTATTTGTGTGGATGGTTTTGGTGCAACTGAGGCTGGATTCAGTGCGTGTTTTGTTTAACGCCATTGTGTTTACCGTGCAAACAGAACAGGATGGACCTGAAGCTCTGCTAATTGTAAGTGATCCATGCACATTGAAGAAACGCAATCCTTCCTTTACATAACATGGGAAAACACTTAAGTCACAGTCATGTGTCACAAGGTTACACCCAGTTCCGCTGCTTCACTGCTTCATTACCTGGAAGAGGTGTGAAGTAGATATACTCTAAATACTTTTTAAATTTGTTGGCTTTATCTCATTTCCTGTACCGTTTTTGCTTCTGCACTTTCGCCTGACTTGTAAACATCCTGTCGGCATCGCCCAATAAATTTGCTGCGCCTTTTCCCAAGCCCGAAGACTGATCTTGCTGGTTCTGTGTCTCTCTCCCTGCGCCGCTGAATGTGAGTCATGCCCACAGTCATGTCCCGTTGCCACCGCGATGACAAGCCTTTCCATTACCATCAGGAACATAACTGCCTCATTACCCAACGGGCAATCAGCTAAAGGATGGGCTGCAGTTCACTAGCAAGCTTTACATCTCTCCACATTGGATTTTTTGTTGTGTTGGGTTGCTTTCGGCCTCTTTGTTGGGCCTTTTTGTGTGTCATGTCTCTTAATCTATACTTTTCTTTTTTGTGTGTGGCCACAGCAGTCACCTGAGGGAATGTTGGCCCTCACAAGTAGATTGATTTAACAGTATACTCGTGGCTCATACTACACAATATAACATTGTTTCACATTTTTTACATTAGAAATACGATTTGCTGTTCAAGCACTGTAGTTCAACTCTATTTTTTCCACTTAGAAGAAGTGTGGCCCATTGGGAGCAGCTCATTTGCATTTTCTCCCAATATTCCCCTCACTCTACTACCAGAAGCATTTTGAGTTATCAAGAGGACTTTGTTTACTGTAAACTGTGGTGATAGTAGGTGTACTCAGAGAGCTGTTTGCCGTGGTGATTTAAATAGTACAAAACATTGTTTAATGCTACAGGTCTTACAAGTCTTGTCGTTTTAATAAAAAAGCTGCGCAATAATTGGCCTTTCCATCATTCTGTGAGCAACCAAGATTTGATCTGATTTATTTTCTCCCGCGGCTCTTCATCCAGCAGCTCACTGAAGTTGCTCCTGACTCTTCCATTACTCCCTGAAATATTTCAAACTGACCCTTAACCCCTGTTAAAAAAGGCCCACAACGAATGTTCTCTTGTGTTGTAGAAGCATTTTTGATACATGATTGTGTCCATTGCCAGTTAAAGGTTTTTAATGTGAAGCGAAAGCAGTAGAAAATGTTTAGTTTGCATTAGCAGTAACTTAATCTAAACTTTATAAGCACACGCTACTACTGCAGCATTTGGTCACCTCTTTACTTGTAGCAAATCGGTATGGAAGTATCTCGCTGGTTCTTTGCAATGGAACGGTACACACAAAAATGGCAGCCACTCTGACCATCCTGCTATGTTGATTTGAGTGGAAATGTCCATTCTAGCCTCTTCTTTTTCTGTGGTTGCTCTCTTGCAGAAGGAAACAGGACATGTGTTTGGGTGTATGGGGAAATTAAATCTTCTCTATTTTTTTGATGATCTTTGAACACAGAGCTACATGCTACTACTGCCTTTGAGCAGCCTCTTTAACTAAAGATATTTGTGAGGCGCTGCTTATACACAGATCGCTAATTATAGCGGCGTTTCACAAATGGTTGTCGCTTCCTATCCATTACAGGGTTCTCACATTTTCATAAATGGGTCGCTAGAATGGCAGTTGTTCTGATTAGTGAAAGGGCAGTTTGAATGTTGCAAACATTGGTGAAACAGCCCCTCAAGCTTATTCAGCTGTGCAACAGCTGAGCCGAGATAACGAGACACTCCAGGACGGGAAAGGAAGGGAATTTAGCCTGTTGAAGTGCACCATGGGTGTTATGTAAAGGTGACATGGTGAAACATGCGGTCAGCAATGACGACAGCTCTTGCTGTTTTAGTCAAGTAGACCGCTATTTGAGAGCAAGCCGCCTCCTCTTGACCGTTTCCACATGAAGCACATTATACTTCTCTTGCTAGATAAACAAAGCCTGGAGTAAAATAAAGACCTTAACATTTATATTTTTTTCCTCTCACTTTTTCTCACTTTTCTCTTGTTTTATGTTACCTAGCTCCTGTGTGAGATAAATCATATTTTTGTCCTGCTTTTCCAATAAATGTGCCTGGTTGAGAATGAAAAACAAGAACATGCTGTTCCCGTCTCCTCTGTTGTCCTACAGCTCTCAGTCGCTGCCAATACAGTAGTACCAGGTGCCGGATCAAGCTGCGTATGTGCGTGTGGTTAAAACCAGTCCATCTCTGCTGACAAGCAGACAGTCGTCCTTCAGTTGTGTTTAGTACTGATGGTGCTACCTGTCACATTACCATGCAGACATGCCCTTTGTGTGTGAGTTGAGGTTGCACTGTGAGCAGGATGTTGATACAAAAGTAAAGGTAAAAAAGACCCCATCTTGTGTGCCAAGGACTTTTTTCTCTTTACCGTGGTATTGAGAGGTATCGAGTATCGTTTTTTAATACCAGTATTACATAAACGTTTAAAATTCTGGTATTGTGACGACCTTAGCGTTGGTACACACAGAAATACCAGCTAACTATACTATGATCTAATTGTGGAAACACAGTAAAGAATCCTGAACACATTGTGCACATCACACACATGCTTACTCACAATTGTGTGTCTCTCTCTCACTCTCTCTCTCACACACACACACACACACACACACACACACACACACACACACACACACACACACACACACACACACACACACACACACACACACACACACACACAATGGCAGGTGATAAGGCCACTTTTCAGCCCTGTGTAACTCAACACCCCTCTCCTCTTCCTTGTTCTTCCTCCTCTCATTCCGTCAGGATGTCCGCTCATGGAGACGACTAAATTAGTGATGAGCACGCTCACTTGTTACACACCAATCGGCCGCGGGTATGTGAGGGAGTGTGCGGAGGGTTAAAAATAAACGTTACATGCTATTATGGAACATGATCTCCGAGCTTTCCCACATCTCTACTCATGCCAAAACATCAATTTAGGTTAAGGAACCACCCACAGTGTGCATTTATGTGTGTATGTATGTATGAGAACGACTACCTTATTGGTTATCACACGTGAGGTTTGAGGACATGAGTCATAGTAGCTGGCTAAGGCTCATGGACACTTCATGGTTTGAATAAGGAATTAAGTGGGCTCTGCAGATTGGCCAAACAAGTGCTTTCTTCTCATTCTCGAGCTCATTACAATTAGACCCAAATCAGAAGACTGGTTAAATGCTTGAAAATTTAAGTACGTAGAAGCTAGATTTTAGTGATGTTATATGAGCCTTTGATTTTCTCAGAAGTAAGAAAAAACATATAACAGAGTTTTGGCCAAGATGCAAAGATCCAGACTTTTCTAAAGCTGTATTAATTGATATTTGTATATTGGCAATGGAAAAATACTTTGTGTAAAGTGGATGGTGTTATTTGTTGTGGTAAACCACTCAGCTTTGAAGTATTTGTATAGCTAATTGTTTTTGGTCTTGCAGCTCACTACTTTAGTGTTTTGGTTCAAACTCACCATTCTCATCTCATCTCATCTCATCGTCTTTTCCAGACGGAACGGAAAAAAGCGACGGAAAGAAAAAGCAAAAAAGCTCTGATAGACTGACTGTACCAAACCTTCCCAGCGATAAAGAGACTGAGTTAGCAACTAACCGATGACTTTAGTGGAACATATGGCAGCTAAAGAGCCATATCAGTTTGTAAAGACAGTTGGAGGAGATCAAAACAGCTACAAAGGGAGTTTGTGTTCAGCAACTGCCAGACATGTATATAAGTCACTGTTTGCCAACACAATAGCCTCATCAACCTTTTGTGATTTTAAAGCAGGTCGATATTTAAATACTGTGAAAATATCAAAACACTCAATCCACAGAGAAATGCACACAGCCGTATTCAGAAACGGATCCTTTAAATGAGCCGTCAGGACTTCTGTACGGTTGTGATGTCACAACTAAACTACAGTGCTGTGAAATAGGCCATTCATGCTCTGATGTGGCTGAATTAAAACAATTCAGTTGGGCCAAAATTCCTCCACATCAATGTGAGAGACTCATTGCCAGTTTTCACAAATGCTTGATTGCAGTTGTTGCCGCCAAGGGGGGCACAACCAATTATTAGGTTTAGGGGGCAATTACTTTTTCACATAGGGCCAGGTTGGTTTAGAGCTTTTTTTCCCTTAATAAATGAAATCATTTAAAAACTGCATTTTGTATTTACCCATCTTTGTCTGATATCAATATTATGTTGAAAAAAAGCAAGAACAGAAGAAATCTGTAAGTTTGTTGCTCCGATTTAAACAGAAATCTGTTTCGTAGAGGTTGACCCTTTAATCTCGTTACGACAACATTTTGACATGTTGTTTCTTCTGCTGTTTATGCATAATTAAAATAAGGAAGCTATTTTGTTAACAACTATATTGCAGTTGACTGTGTTGTCCGTCTGAGAGAGTCAATTTTTAATGAGCACACTTACCACTCGGCCGTCCTTTTATCGTGGTGAGTCCCACTCTTTCCTCTCCTCTGGCTTTTAGCATTGTATTCACAATAGTTAGTCAGTAATTCTCCTCAAAACGCATAAAAGGAGTCAAGATAATCACACATTCCTGACTTGACCTCTTTTCCTTGCTTTTTTAGAATGCACCTTGTATGGCTCTGAAGTTTAGCCAGCCACCCCGAGGCGTTTAGCAAGGGAAGACCAGATGCACTTACATGGGGAGAATAACTGGGAAAAAAACCAAGGAGGGAGGATTATGAGTAAAAGCATCAATCTGCTTATTCTTGAAATGCAAATTATTTAACCACAGTGTACATCACACTGCAGCAAAACTGTGGTTCACAGCTTGCAGAGTGTCAGACAGGATGACGATGTGATTTCTTCACAGAGATGCAGAATACACCCTGTATTTTACAGCCCATTCTTATACTAACAATTACTCGGCTGTAGAGCTAACTATTTTTATTATATATTAATTGGTTTGAGTAATTTTATTTAAAGGAAAAAAGTCAGAATTCTCTAATTTAATTTTTTTTAATTGTTAATTTTATTCCTCTGACAGTTAACTGAATATCAAGGATAATTATAATAATTATTTGTAAATACATTGAAAAATGTATTTTTTATTTAAAATAAACATATTTGTAGGTGTTGTAAATGCGCATACAGCTATATGCTTACTTTGCATCTTACTTTTTATGATTTGTTTTCCATGTAGTGCTTACTTTCCAGTCATCTAGTAACACATACAGTAACAATTTAGTGTAAATGAATTCATCAATTCATTGTTAAAGTCCAAGATGACTTGGAGGATTTTGCGCTTGTGAGATTGCTTACGAAGGATAATAATTAGTGTTAGTTGCAGCAATGTAGCCTTGCACAGCTTCCCTGCAGCACTTTTGGGATGAATATGGAAATTAGATGACGGCATGACTTTTTACACAAGCACACCCAAATCTATAATGCATTCAACCAAAGGACACAGAGCCCAGTGCTCATTTCAGGGTGCTGAGTTTACAGAAACCTGGTGTCTGCCATCACTAAGCTGTCACTAATGTGCAGAGGCAGATCTCACAGTCGACATGCTGCCTGTGTTCCTCCAGCTAACACGCACCCTTTCCATCCTGGTGAGAGGTGCTGTGTCAGCCAACAAGCCAAGTGTGGGAGAATTTCAGTCTTGTGTTTCCCACTGCCTGAAATAAAATAAATCGAGACAAGCGCTGAAAATAACACTATCATGGACGTATGAAACTTACTCAGGACATTGGGCTGAATACATTAAAGGGAATGGGAAAAGTACAGTAAAATCATTTTCTTGGTATGTTTACATTTGTCTTTGCATAAACCTTTAATGCAAAGTGTTAGTGATTAAATTGGTCAGCCCGTCATCCATCTTGATTTCCGAAAGGAAGAACCTAACGTCACGTCTCCACCTGTGCTGGGACACGATCTGCTAGGAGACAAAGAACAACACTACTGATTATTTAGAAACCGGCTGCCTTTTTCCTTTTGCCCTCCTACTAAGCTGCTTGATTGAGTTCACAGCTGAGGAGGCCAATTTGGTGCCCAGGGAGAGGATGGAGTAACAAACTGGGAATGCATCATATCATATGAGTATAGTTAAAGACAAAGTGTGGTGCATAAGGAAGAAGAGGGGGGGTGAGAGAATAACATAATCAGACAGTGAGACTAGTGAGGAAAGAGGACTGGGAGACTGACATCATCAAAGGAAAATCACATTTTAATTTCCCTATTAACACAATAGCAAATGAGATGGGTCTCACGTGTGACGCTCAGACAGTCTCAGTGAATAACTTAAACCCCCAAATTTGAGCTCACCCTAAATGTGGCTCATCATTATGAGATAGAAATATGCAAATTGTGCAGAGATGATATTGTTTTTGACATTTTACCAGAAAGAAAGCACTCCTCGTTTTGCTAGTACAGAAAATGAATTAACAGTAGTTTTTACAATCAACTAATTGTTTAAGTAATTAATCAAGCAAATGTGCTGGTTCCAGGTTCACAAAAGTGGGGATATGTTACTTTTCTCTGTTCTATTTTTGTGTAAATTCAGTATTTTTGGGTTTTAGACCAAATCAAGCATGCTGAAGATTTCGCCTTGGGCTCTGGGAATAAAGAATTCAAAGAAAAATAAATAAACAGATTAGTCAGTAATGAATATTACTGTTACTTACAGCCCTGTTTGAAACCTATGCATACTTGCTATTGATTCCACAGTATCTACAGTATTTTCCGAATATCTTCAAATCCATTTCTTATCACATTTTTTTCCTCTGCAGGAGAGGTTTGAGGCATTATTTAGGATCTACGATGAACAGACGACTTTCCAGATGTTCAAAAGCTTCCGGAGAGTTCGGATCAACTTCGGCACCCCAGAGGCTGCTGCCCGCGCTCGCATCGAGCTGCACGAGTCAGAGTTTAACGGCAAGAAGCTCAAACTCTACTTCGCTCAAGTAAGTGACTTTTAAGGGGTCTGGGAAAGGGCAGGAAGGAGCCTGGGACGTGGAGCATGCTTATTTACATGGGAAGTTATGATATAGTGCATCATTCACTGCAACATGCTTGCTCACACACACACGCACACACACAACAGGCACAAAAATCTGAGAAAAGGAGGGTGACACTAGCTCTCTTCTCAAGTCCTTTCACTTCCTCTCTGATCCACACCTTACTGTTTCCCTCAACCCCCGACCCTCCTGTCTAATGACATTAGTCACATGATTTAACACATAAATTCTTGATTTCTCTTCACTCTTAGCTGCGTGTCTATCTGTTGTCTTTGGGGGAGAGAGGGAGAGAAAAATCAAAGTGAAGTGTGTTTCCAGTAGCTCATAGTTAGAAAAATAAGATTAGAGTTGGATGGATTTCATTTTTCAACAAAATAATTTTAAAAAGTAAATGACAAACCTGTTCATATAGGAGGAAGTATGTACCCCTTCTCCACTACTCATCATTTTTAAATGATTTCATGTATACATATCATTCATAATCTGTAGCTAAATCGACGTCCGCTCGTTTTGGGTAAAAGCTGACTAAATCTGGTTGAAAAGCAAAAGTTTAGACATCTTACTGGATACATAGAACAATTTAAATGTTTATATTTCAGTGTGTAGCAAATCTAAACAACCCATTGAAATGTACTCCCAAAATTGTGTTCAAACACCTGTTATGTGTAAGCTGGGTGTCTTTTAAAAAAAACTTATTTTAAAACACAATCTGGTCCAGATTCTCAGTCATCATTTGGCCTGCAAATCTTCACATTCCCCCTTCCTGGGAAACCATAAGTTATGCCAACTTATAATTGGGGGCTGTTTTATCACAAACCCATCATCAGTCATGACCTCCACTTTACCTCTCAGCACTTTGATGTAGAAGGATTTAGAATTTTAAAGCTTAGACAGGTGCCGCGTGTAGGTATTGTAATTATGGCAATTGGCTGCTATCAAAACGCCACAATACCCTCTGGGGAAGGAGCCTGCAATTGATGCCAGGACTGCCAAACTAATATGCTTTTCTTGCTTTTATGTATCACGATTACATATGTGGGAAAAGCGCAGGAATTTCAACAATTAATTTGACCCTTCCATGAGACAAGTGTACTCATTAGAAAGAAAATACATAAAATATTCTTTAACAGCTTCACCCTCTCCATCTCCTCTCCATTAGGTCCAGAATGGCGAAGAGGACATCGACAAGTCATACCTGGCCCCTCCCCAGCCCGTCAAACAGTTTCTCATCTCGCCACCTGCCTCGCCACCTGTGGGCTGGAGCCAGAGCGACGACGCTACGCCTGTCATCAACTACGACCTGCTGTGTGCGGTAGCCAAGCTAGGACCTGGTCAGTACCGAGTAAATATGATCAACAAGCTTGTGCGCAATGCTTACACATACATTAAATAAACAGACAAACACACACAGATGCAACACAGAGGAAACGGTATGTACTGAAGGCAGATACAAACAGGAAATAATTTCACGCTCCTCAGCAGGGAGTTGAAGAAAGGTTATTTGTCTAGGAAGCAATTTGACACAAGAATCACGGTGGATATTGTGGAATCATAACTCTTGACTTTTTCTTCAGGCCTTTTATTAATGTCTGGGAAGTAGACTTAAGTCTTATTTACCCGATCACAGATGCATTTAGGATGTCATTATGACCTGAGTGGCATTTTAAAAATGTGAAATGGCTGTTAACGCAACAGAAGGTCCTGCTCCGGTTTTACTGTGCACATGGTCTTAGTGAGGCAGCAACATAAAAAGAAAAAAAATCAGCCTGAAGCCCATAAATGAAATCCACAGTGCTGGCCACCATCCGTCAGTGTCAAGGGTGCTTAACCTTCACTTGCTGCATTCTGACATCTCTAAGGAAATATGCATCACTGTGTGTTGGTGTTGGTGCGGGTGTTCCCAGGGTCCTATGACTCTTGATATAAACTAAAATTTTAATTGTTTGGTAAGGGCTAGCAACGGAGTTCAAAGTGAGATGGATATTTCAAATCTGTTCAGGCACTGTGGAGATCAATGTTTAAAGTCAAGAAAACTGTATTTCCGCTGTAATTCAAAGCTCAAGGTTTCCAAGAGTATGACATCAGTAGCCTATAAGCTTTAGGTGGCTAATTTTAACATCTTGACACAAGAAATCATACATTGCTGAGAATATAGGGACCATTTGAAAGGTCTCCTTAATGAATCACATTAAGAAGATATTGCACTGGGGAAAATAGATAAATATATATAATAGGCCCCTAGTTTAGTGTTTAGTGTAGTGTTTGCTGTCCTGGGAGTTTACACTCAAGCAGTGCTAGCTAACATTACCTCAGATACTGTTGCTTTGCCAAAGATATCCCAAACACATTTCTGGTAATGTTAAAAGACATTCATACAATTTAAAAATACAAACAAGTACGTCAATTAATCTCCCAAACACAAGACAAGTCTGCTCGTGACTAGATATGAGAAGCCTTTTTTTGTTTACCTGTCAATGTTATTAATACTTCCAGATACTAAATCTTCCACTGTTATCATTGTAAATGGCGTATGGTCAATTCCTATGAATAAAGTAATCTGACTACCACTACCAACTTATGTAATGATTATCATGCAGATCTGTTTCTCTTATACCATGAATAGATATTTTTGCAGTTACCATCCTATTACAATTTTAGCAAGTGAATAAAATGTGTAGGCAGCTCAGCACAGTTAAATTTGGAAGCTGCAGTTAGCCCCTCCGCTCAGAAATAATGACTAATGAATGTCTGCCGCGTCGACAAGATTTTAGATTGCAGCAACCTTTATAAAATGTCACCTAACACACATGAAAAGGTGTCCATATTTGTGTATGTGGGTATGCTCTGATGAAAAACATTACTTCTTTTCATATATATATATATATATATATCTAAATAGTATTGTACAATGTATATGCTCTTACAATTGCATATATTAGGAACAAACAAACCCACCGCAGCTAGTCATTAAGCAAATCATAAAGTTTATATATATATATATATAGTCTCAGGACGGAAGATAAGAGGATATATGTTAAAAACATAATAATAATAGCAGAAATAACAGCTAATTAAAATGTTTCAGAGACTTGGAGTTGAGTGTAAATGGTCAGCGACAACATCACATACTAATACCACATGGGAGCCCTGAAAGTTTATCAGAAAGCCTCCAAATCTTGTTTTTTTCTTACCAGATCCACTCAGTGTGTAGTGGATTTTCTCAAGCTTCAGGCAAGGCATTATGTTCTCAAGCCATTGAAAATGTGTGGGTGGGGCAGCTTTCTTCCTGCATGTCTAGCTGGGGCTTCTAAAGTATTCAGTTGAACATTATTATTAATTTCTTTTTTATCATTATCAACAAAAACATGGTTAAACTTACCACATTCTCACAAACACACACACACACACTGTCCATCCCAATGGATCACTTTTGAAACAAACGGCTGTTACCATAGCAACATGAAGAATCAGGAAATGGCTTTGTTCTCCAGCTCATATCCTGGCATCTAAAATCAGATTAGAGCCGCGCTGCAACACAGCGCGCTGACTCCCTCTGTCAACTCCCTGCGGTAACAGCAGGACTCTATTCACTGTCCCTCTCTCTGTTTGGCACCACAGTGAAAATGCTACTCGACCAATTTCCTCTTGTCTGCTAGCTGTCTGATCTCATCTCCATGGCAACTGTGATACAATCTAGCAACTGTATGCTTTCAGTCCACTGAGTTTGGCATCTGGACAAATGGCAGGACTATTTCAAGGAAAGTCCCTTTTGTTTTGTCTTGAAGCCATGTGCTGACACGACCTTCAATGCAATGGACAGACAAACAGCAAAAAATGTTGTGCTTTAAAAATATCCTCAATGTTTAATAAATGGTAACAATAAATAATAAACTAGACAAGTATATTATAGAAACCAGAGCTGCTTAAGCTTGTCTCGCTGTCTTTTCAGACAGTGTTTTTGGTCTCCCAATCAACAGTGGTGGAAGTAATATCGAGGTAAAACTATTAATTCTTATTCACAGGTTAAAGTCCTGCATACAAGTTAAAGTCAGTAACTGCAAACTGTCACTTGGGCAAGACAGTGAATCCTCAAAATGCTCCCGAAGGCTGTTCCATCAGTGTGTGAATGTGCATCGAATGGTTCGATTAGGCCTGGCAGCCTCTGCCATCAGCATATGAATGTGTGTCTGTGAATGGGTTAATTTAGCATGTCGCATAAAAGCACCTTGAGTGGTCGAAAGACATTACATAAGTACACGACCATTTACCATATTATGCAGAATCTCACATACACATTGGGTCCTCTAGTGAGTACTTCATTTACATGAAATGTCTATAATGGCACAATAAGCTCAATAATAAGTTATATCAGGCTTTGCCTACACAGATAATACATGTCGGGATCACTTAATTGTTGGATTTGGTCTTTTCATCGGATTTGACGATAGTAAGATTAGTCTTATCCTATCACTGCAGTACTTGAACAAATGTCATGAGTTACTTTGCACCACTACCTCTTAAAGAGTATTTAATTTTTAATAACTCCTGCTCTCCCTCCCACCCTTCCTTTTCCTCTATTCCAGGTGAAAAGTATGAGCTCCACGCAGGGACAGAATCCACCCCCAGCGTGGTCGTCCACGTGTGTGAGAGCGAGACGGAGGAGGACGAGGCGGCGCGGCCAAAGCAGCAGATCGTCCAAACCAGACGTCCCGAGGGAGCCCCCAAAGTCTTCAACTAGAGAGGCCTTCCCCCCCGACATTGGCGCGGCCCCCCGACCGCCCCTTAAAAACCTGCAACACACCTGCCCTCTCTCTCTCGTCTCTGCACTCACAGAGAGCGTCGATGCCCCTCATTTCAGTTCAACTACAAGCAAAAACAAACCAACAAACATTGCTCGAAAAACGGTGTTTGTGGGGAGCGTGGCGATGGAATGAGGCGGCTTGAAGGGGATGGATGAGAATCACACACACACTCATCACATTCTGCGGACAGCGTGGGGAGCGGCGGGCACGCTTGCCTCCACCCCACCATCCCCCCTCGTTTTCAGCAAGAGGGTTGGTAGTCTCTGTCCCGACGCCGGCACCTGTCACTTATCACACACACTCAGCTCTCATTGCTAGTCCTGCTCAGTAGCTTGCTAGTTAGTTAGCTTTTTAGCTTGTACCTCTCTCTTCGTCTCACCTGTGTAGAGTAATCTTTGGTTAAACAAAGATATTTATTTCTCTTTTTTTTGTTTTACAATAAATTGTTAACAATATATATGTATATACACACACATACAAGCATATATATATATATATATATATATATATATATATATATATATATACACATGTATATGTGTGTGTATGTGTGTGTCTCTATCCTTCTTCTTTTTCATGTATTTTCATATCTGCTGGTTTGTTGCTTCAGCTTGCATCAAGATTGAGTGTGTGATGTTCCCACTCTTATCTGCATGTACATACTGTATTACAAAAAAATATGTACATAAACACAAATGCTAACGAGATATATCAAGAAAAAGGAACCTATGTAACATCACACACAGCACGAAGCACCATATGTGACTAACAAAGTTGTGGTGGCTGTTTGACTTTCTTTATTTTACGCTCGTTTTCGCTTTTTGTCTCTTTTTTTTTATTTGGAGAGGTGTTGTTTTTTGCTGAAACTACTAGATGTGTATTCTTACTATGTATTTGATACCCCAACACTTTTTTGCATGCTTAGTTGAGGAGCTGAGGTGTTTTTTTAATCGTTGTTCGTGATGACAGGGAAACAGTGTGACGCTTTTGACGCAAGTGCATATCCCCACGCAGAGTTTAAAATGACGTCTTAGAGGGGGGAAAAGCAGAATGGTTTTTCTGTAAGATTAACTGTTTAGTCTTCAACTTGATGGCAAATTTCGCATTTGTCACTTTTGTTGAGATGTGATGGATCAGAGACAGTTCATCCCCCCACCCCCCTCATATTCTTCAAGGGGTTTGGGATGTGCTTTTTTGTTGTAATTCACATCTTAAATGTCTTGGTTATGTTGTTTGATCCAACCCACTTTCGATGTGTCAGGTTTTCTTCTGAAACCTACTACTGCTTGTTTTGCACTGAGTATCTCTTGATATCTCCGAGCAGTTGCGGGGCTCGCGACAGTCTCCCGCTTTCGCACCAGAATACTGCGCTGCTTCACGCTGTAAATAGCTGAGCAGTAGATTTGTGGAAGTAGTCCTTGTAGATTTTGTAGTTTACCTGAAAGCATATTGCTGATAAAAGGGAAAATTAGGTAGCCTCATGAGATATTAACCAAAGCATTCACTCACCTCATATTGTCATGACAACATAAAATGATTTTTCTTACTCGAGACACTGATGTATGTTGTTAAAGTGAGCAGAAAGAAATATTTCATAACTTTTTATTGCATCATTTTTTATTTTTTATTAGCACATATACCTTTTGCAGTTTCTAGTCTCCACTAACAATCATAAACTGAAATAATTTCCCTTTATTTCTTTTATTTTGGTTAATTCTCCCCACCACGTCTCGTACCATATCGGTGTTTCACTTCCTCATTGAATGATATATTTCAGTGCTTTAGAAGCAACACGATCAAATGTTCTTAACTGGTCTTTTGGGTGTCAGCGGTGAGTCTAAAACGTATTTGTCATTTGGCAGCATGAAGCTACTATTTTGCTGTATAACAATATTAATAAGCAAAAGACACGTTCGTCTGCATGTGAGCACTTTATTGTCAATGGTTTCTTTCCTTTACATAAAACAGTCTTCTTGAGACAAAGTAGGAAGCACATTGCATTTATTCTCTCTCTTTCTTTCTTTCTTTCTTTCTTTTTTGTGTTGTTGTGTTTGTTTTCTTTTATCTCAAGCTGAACACCTGGTTAGCCTTTTCACCAGCATATTGCAGTGAATGAAACACTCCACTTCCTTTTTGCTAGTGTGAACATTGGAGAGTTTCAGAAGCCTTTTTTGATCTGTAGGAGTGTACCACTGTAAAGATGCAGACATGCAGTACAGTTGTAGGTTGTAGATGAGGCAGGAGGACACTGCAGAGCAAAATCAATGTCTTTGTTTTTCATGTCCGTTCGCAAGAAGCATTCATCTTATCTGCTGAGAAAGTTCTCGGAAGTGTTGCGAGAGTGCAGTTTTATTGGCACTAGAGTAAAAACGGTCGCGGTTTTGAAGCAGACAGAAGATTGGTGGAACTACTGAGGTACATTGTGATAAAGAGGGAGCAGCGGAGTAGGAGGAAGACACTCGTGAAGATTTTTTACTCTCTGTGGTCATGGTGTTTAAAACCGGGAGCATTTTGGTCACAGTTGAAATGAAAATGTATATTTATGTATATATATGCCAAGTGTTTTTTTTTTTTGTTGTTGTTGTTTTTGTTGCTGAGGCCAGTCCCAGTGTGCAGTTTGTTACGGCTTCTCTCAGCAATGTTGTAATTGAAAAAAATAAATACGAAAAAATGTGTTACAATAAGTCCTGAAGATGCTCGATCAAAAAAAACAACTGTCATTGTGTTGTGTTCAACATGGACTCTTGTTTGAATGTTTCTTTCATTTCTGGAGAACGTCTACTAAAAAGGTCAATAATACTGTTTGTCACTGTTGTACTGTTTCTGTTGAAATATGAATATTGTGTCTCGTATTGTAGGAATCCAGAAAACAAAGTAGCAAAACAAGCAATAATTTACAGTTCTATACCGGTATGTGTATTTTCATGTTCTGTACTTATTTCTCAGAGATGGTCTCTGTCTCTTACGGTATCTGCTTCTATTTGTGTAGTATAATAGCCATTTGTTTCACATGAAGAAATACATAAAGACTTATTCTTAAACGCCATGTTTAGTGTTGTTTATTCTAAGGCTTGCTCTACTTTTGGGGCTACACACTCGGGACGCAAATACAGGTGCAGAAACAGGATCTCCACATCTTTGCTTTTCTGTTCAAGCGATTACACAATTCATGGTGGGGAATTAAAATGTCTGATTCCCATTGGTTTGGTATTGACTTACACACAAGGCGTTATAATAAAATACACTTTATCATACTTGTGACATGTATTTAAATCCTACTTTATAATGTTCGAATGGTTCTGTCACTTGCACTTTGCACCTCATATTTTCCTCCCAAGGACCTATCAGCAGTTAATATTCTGTTTGGTCAGAGCCTTGTTTCAATGGTAAAGACACTGACAGCAGGGTTGAGTTAATGATTCTTTCAGAGAGCAACAGTGGACATTGAATTTATAATGTGAAAGGTGAGGTGTGGAAATACAGCTGAGAGCTGCATTTCAGCAGCTTATTGAATTTCACAGCAGCAGTTTAATCGTGTCAGCTATGAAGACGTATGAATCCATGAAACCACATCGGTCATCCATTTCCCTCTGACAAACTGCACTTCATAATTACTTATTGGGGAGAAAAACAACAAAGTCAAATGGTGGCACACCAAAAAAATATGTTTTGCAACTAGAGGTTGGATGAAAAGATATTTATCTGTGTGAAGAAAGTCACTGGTTATTTAGGCTTATATTTACAAGAAGATTTGTGCTTTCTGACCTGCACAAAACACTACATATTTAACATCACAAAGCAGATATTCAGAGGATCCAAGGTCATGAAGGTTATCTGTCACTGCTGACATGACACTACTGACGTATTTAATGGTCTAAAGGTAAAAACAGCAGCAGCTGTCAGTATTTTACAGGTAGAGAGGAGCAACAGCTGTGAGATGAAGCATACTGTGGGGCCCTGTATCTTCCTCTCCATGACACAAAAAGCTCTCTTCATGGTGCCTGGAGGGGTAAATTCCTCTTCACAATGACCCTTACTGTTGACCATGAAGATGCATGTGCATCTAAGGGGAACAGATCAGATGGCCCCCGTGGGTGTTAATGGGGCCAGTGCCTCAAAATTCCTTTAATGGTGCTCTCCAGGATTATACAGCATTAACGTCTCAGTTGCTCATGCAGGAATCTTAAGTGATGCATTAGTCATGTGTTGACGAGAACATATACAATGAGTTTTAGTAAAGTGGTTTCTTTAAAGTGCACATAGTGAAGTCAGCAGATACCACAAACATTTACCTCAGATTTTAAATCAAAGAGTCCTAATGTTAGAAAGTGAGTGAGTGTAAACACTTTTATCTCCCTCAGGGAGATTAGTTGCCCCTGTTAGACCTGATGTTTTATATTGTCAGGATAAGTAGGCCTATAAAAAAAACTTTTCTTATCTGTTTTGATAATAAAATCAGTTTGGGATTTCGATCAATTATAAATGGATTACAATGGCAAACTGATGTGTGTGGTTTCTTGGAAATTATTAGGTTTAGTGATTAGCTGTGCTATAGCAGCAGCATATCTCGAGGATTAGCATGGTTGGTCTGTCAGTCAGTCTACAACTTGGGTCATATCTCAATGATTGGATCGCCATTAAAGACTGGTAAGTTATAGACATCTACGATACCCAGAGAATTAATTTTATCATGTTGTAATTCAAGTGTTCTGAGAGAAAACGAGACTTTTACATCTCCTCTTAGCTCTGTTTTCAGGGGATACGCTAAGTCTGAAAACCCCAACATGTGCAACATGCTAGGAGGTATGTTTTCTCCCATTTGACGTGTGTGTCAGAGGTGTCACCCAATCAGCTGCAACGTGTATGAAAACTTGTGGTATTAAAAAGGCAATGGAAGTATGTTCAACGTACCACCATTTCAATTTACATAGATGTTTTCCTACGTTGACCAAAGACTTTGGCCAATCATAGGCCATTTCAGAGAGAAAAAGCGATCCCATTGGCTCAGGACAGAGAGGAAGAGCTTTAAGTGATAACCTCACTTTGTTCTGGTACAAATTTCTTTGTCCAATATTTTGATGTAGGACTTTAGCCCCTATGAGCACATGTCAACACGCAACACGTTAAACTAAGATGATGACCATGATACACCTGTTTTGCACCTTAGCAACTGCGTATTAGAGTCATGGATGTGGTTAGCATGTTAACATTAGCATTTAGCTAAGTACTGCCTCACAAAGTCTTGTTGAAAACCATCATTTTATAATCAGTCCATTCATTCCTTTTTAAACTATTATATTTCTAAATGACTAATTATCTTTTCACCTGCTGTACAATAAAACATGTTTTGCACACAGGGGGTTTCCACCATTTGTACTTGACTGAAACCAACACAATGTGGGGATGCAGGCCATCAGGTGAAGTGGGACAATGAGTGTCTGCCCAAATGAAGTTTGGTTACACTTTCTCACAAAGGCACAACACTGACTTGCTCTATATTTGCGGGCACCACCTAGCCCCTGGAGGTAACATGAGGCGAGAGCCTGACGAACTGTTGGCACCGTTTGGGGGGAAGACTACTACTACAACAGTTGTGTTACATGAGCTTGCGTGCCACTATAAGAGCGAGAACAGTCAGAAGGCGTATTGCCAGTAAAAAATAACTTTTACACAAATGTTGCCAGGTTTTTGAATGGAGCTCATGGTCCTATGATAAAAGAAAAGAAAAGGCTGTTGCTTTGCAACTGTACAAACACACCCATTACCCTTTGGACAGATATTGTAATGCAGTTAATTTTCAACTGCATGCATAAAACGTGTTCATGCAAAGATTAATGGATCTGTGATAACTTTAAGACCACATTCTTTGTCTACACATAAGCACACACACACACACACACACACACACACACACACACACACACACACACAAACAGTCTTATTCTCCACAAATAAGAGGTAGATTTCATTGAAGAGACAAAGAAAGTCACACTCTTGCATAAATGCATGTGTTCTGTATATACTTGCACAGATTCACAATATAGGATAGATTTAAATATATGAAATGTTATTTTGAGGGTTTCTTTCATCTTCCTTGACAAAACGCACAGAGCTCCACCCTCTTCTGTCCATGTGAGACATCCTGGAGATGCAGCCAGTCTTTTTGAGAGGCAGTAGTCATGGTGAGAGCCGAGTAGAGCAGACAACGCTGGAGAGGAGCCTCGCTTTTTTGATCAGTGGCCATGGCACGCCTAAAGGCCAAGGGTGGAAGGACCTGAAAAACCAGCTGCCTCAGATTATTACTCTCAGCGAGGAGCAGCTCATGAGCAACAAGTGAGCAAGCGTGGAGCCTCCTCCTCCTCTCAACATAAACACTCTGATTCCTCCAGGATCCACACACTGAGATCTATCTCTCTGCTTGTTTGAAACTTTTTTGTCCATCCTGTCTCTTTGTACCTGTAGGGCTGTGACTTTAGCAGAACTTGGGACTTATTTCCCCATCGGAGTAGCTCACACACACACTCTTCTACTCCCTCCCCAGACCTGCTGTGACTGTCAGCCCTCAACCGGTGGACTATGCCCCCACCAGTCAGCTGAGGGAGGGGGCTTTGCGCTGCTCAAGCTCCCATCTGGAGAAGGCTTGGGCTGAAATCAAAGAGGAGACGGTTAGGTAAGCCCCTGTTTGTTTTCCTCTAAAAGTCGTCTCTAGTGTTTGAGAGTGTTTTTTCAGTGAGTTGGTCAGTGTTTTGTGTGTGTGTTGGTGTGTGTGTGTGTGTGTGTGTGTGTGTGTGCTGTGATTGTGCCAGCATGTGTGTATATCTGTGAGAACAGGGGATCTCCCAGACAATATGGCGAGACAGCAGGTGAGTCTCAGGTGAAAGGGAATAGCGCACATTCCAGCGAGTTCTCAGATTAAGAAATTCGCTTTACTGTTGAACCAGAGGAATGACACAGGTTAAAGTCAAAGTTAGGAAGATTGAATTTCCGTTTCCAGCAGCACTATCTGCCCGTGTATCTCTTTTTGATGAGTGACTGTTTGATGGAACAGCTCTACTTATCTTCTCATCAGTTCCCACTACGTTATAGGAAAATATGACTGCTTTGTTTAATAGACACTGGCCTGAATCAGAGCTAGTTAGTCTACCTGTGTTCATGATAATGACGTTTGAATCATTTTTGTACTTGTGCTTTTTTATATATATAAAACAATGATTTGTAGTTATTGACCAGAGGGGTTAGAAATAATAGAAGAATAGAAACACTGTTCTCCTGTTGTGTTTTACTCCTCTTTGCTTATTAAATCATGCTAGAGTTTAATAACTATGGTTGCATACCAGCTGCACCTCACCAGCTTGAGTTTAGGTAAGGCTAAAATTAGATTTTGGATCACTTTGAGATGTCTGTTCATACAGTATGTAAAAGTTTGTATTTGTGGCATTTACTCATTGGCCTACAGTAATGTGTTTCTGTTTGACAATTTGACAGAGAGACAATAATTGGGAGATAAAAAAGATCATTTAACCCTGAACAAGTATAAAAGTCCTAAAGAACCTAAAAGTAAATCAGGGTGCAACATCAAGCAGCAAGTATAAAAGTCCTAAAGAACCTAAGAGTAAATCAGGGTGCAACATCAAGCAGCAAGTATAAAAGTCCTAAAGAACCTAAGAGTAAATCAGGGTGCAACATCAAGCAGCAGGCTATTCCCTCCCTCCATGTTCCATAATATGATAGCCACTCATTTTAATGATGGAATAATGAATATATGAATGCAGTTATAACGAGGCTTTAACGAGATCACCGCTACTCAAATTTAAGAGATTGAAATTAACTGATTTTCCCATGACAAAAGGGAATTAATCATCTGTCTGGCTCCGATAAGCGCAGTGTTATTGTATGTGCTTTCTTTTGTTATCATTTTCAACTGTGATAAGCATTGTTTGAAAATATGCTTTGTTATGCAACCAGAGAAAGCATAATGTAGTCTACGTACGAGCAAGAAAAGGTTTAGACTGAGAAAAATAAGAAAGAGTCTTAATCTGCAACTTTTACTCGTTTTTCAGGGTGCTAAACTCTAAATGAGAAGTCTTTTGGTCAGCAGCTGACATCTTCATTATCAAATGCTAATTGTTAAATTGGGGGGGGGGGGTGTATTAGGGTAAACAGAGTAAATGTTACATTTATAAAATGCATTACAGTGAGAACTCAAAAGGAAAACACAGCTCAGCTACTTGACCTTCTTCTGACTAACATGACATTAGCCTAATGCTAATGTCATTTAATACGGTATAAAAGTATTAGTTATATAATTGGATTATAATACTCACGGGAAATCACAAGAGAAAATCAAAACCCAGACAATTTGATTTCTGTCATGGTAATATCTATATTAAAGGAGATTAATCATATTCCATTAGGCTAAATACCTTGCATGCATATAAAATCCCTAATCCAACTTCAGTTCTGGGGATATTCTCATGACAGTGGTTGACTCACATAGATGTCCTTGACTGACTGATTGCTTTTTAAGTACAAATGACCACAATCTGACCACAGTAAATAAACCCAGAAATCTTTTTTTTGAGACTTTCAAAGTGGTAAAACAGACTAAACACTGATGTGATGTGAATGTGGCCACTATAGTCGTATCTGAAGAATGATAAAGTGATTTATTGGCCACAAATATCAGTCAAACTCAGTTTAGACAATCAAAGCCTATTTTAAACAGCGTCGACAAGAATGTGGCTTGTTAGCACCATAACACCACATTGCTTTTATTTTTTGTTGCCTTTCTATAAATATCCATTTGTCATAAGCGCGCAAACAATACATTGTAAGCTGAGAAGCTGTTATGAAAACCTACTGTACCCTCAATGACAATGTAGTTTCCTTCTTCCATCTTAACACTATTGTATTGTTTTTAAATGGGACACACCATGCTCATTTTCAGGAGCATACCTGTGTTTTGGGTTTCCATTAGAACATGTTTTCAGGCTTTAATGTTAAAAAAAAAATACACTAATTCTTTCCTATTGTCTGTCTGTATACTAATAATAACCCTCTGTCTGAAACGTTGCATTTAAGGACCTCTCTCTTTAAACCCCCCACCTGAAAAAGCCCAGTCTGCTCTGATTGGTTAGTGTTTCTGGGTCTTCCTCATCTGTGCTCTCTGCATTGTCATTGCATCCGGGGAATTACTGTAAAAGCACTGTAGCGTCACTCTCTACCTACATATATAGTACAGTAACCGTACAGAAGTCCCGACGGGTGGATACGGGTGTGTGCATTTCTGTGTGGATTAAGCATTTTGACACTTTCACTTTCACAGTATTTTTAGCACCTCCGCATGCATGCAAACCAAAAAAGACATAGAAATCTTATTCTCTATAATATGGGTTCTTTAATAGGAATATTTGACCCTAGTGAATTACTATCATCACACTTTTTTTCTAACCCAGTTCGGTACTCAGATGACAGATGCATTTTTAGCCACTGTTTGCAATGTAGCCTGTTCGTTCACTACTACATGACAGGTTCAATGACTTAACAATGCCCCTGCAGTGATTTCTCGCTGTCACAAGTCACTCTTACACCACGAGCTGAAACACAGTCATGATATATTACTGTACCTCTTCAAATCATTTACGTCAATAGCAGGTCACTTTCCGCCATGCCAGAGACCTGCTAGTGCTGTTGCAAATCCCTCAGTGATGGATTGAGGTTGATAAAAGTCATGGTTAAATCCCTCTTTAGTGTGTCATCTGGAAACCAAATCGTATGTGAAATGTACATCTGACGTGACGCAGAAGACCTCTCTGCTGGGACTACAGCCTGTATGCTTTGTTGAATTAATAGCTCCACCTGTGTCTTATTAACCTGCTTCTAATTGACTGCTCAAATATTGATGTTCATTTGATGAAGGTCACGCTTTGACCGTGTTTATGAACATGTGTGCCGGAGCCTGCCTTAAACACAACGTGTGGACGAACATGAGTCGAGCCAGTCAACAGCTTTGTCTGTTTTATCCTCGTATAAAAAAAAAAAGAGGAAACTAAATTGTTCCTGTTCTGCGTTGAGAGTCAGCTCTCTGAAAAAGCAATAAATGATTTGTTTACTGAGGGTGGAAGAAAGGATATTGAATCTGGCATGTTGGCGAATAGCTACAATTTGTGGAACAACAAACAAACTGTTATTACAGTAAGGAGATGATGTGGAGGTAGAGTCTGGCGTCAAAGTGAAATATTACAAATTCCTTTGTCAAAAAACATTAAAAAAGTATCCTTTAAGTCTTGTTACTGATGATGTCTATGACTTTGTGGTTAGCAGGAGCTTTTCAAAGTTGAAAAGTTAATGCGGATTTTAACAATTTTGTTCTCACTTTGGGACCTTTTTACTGCCATTGTCCTTTACTTTATTTATCGCTTGGTCTATAAATTGTCAAAATAATTGTGAGAAATGTCCATCCCACCTTCTCAATGTCCAAGGTGATTTCTTTATATCTCTCTTGTTATTTCAGTCCAAAACCCTGAAATATTAAGTGAAATATGATATGACAGAGAAAAGCAGGAAATGTCCATATCTGATAGACTAAAAAACTACATTTTCCTTTTATGACAAATTGATTATGTCACTATTCATCGCACTTCCAGTTGTGACGGTGAAGTGTGTATGTTTATGTTTTTGGCATTTCTATGTTCAGTTGATCATGCTCTTTGCTGTCTAGCTATGTAGCAGCTGAGGGGATTTTGTGCTTTGTGGTTAAAGGAGAAGTTCAGCATTTTGGGGAACACGCTTGTTCACTTTCTGGTGTAGAGATAGATGAGAAGACAAATATCACTCTCAAATCTGTACCGTGAATACAGCTGCCGGACGGTCAGCTTAGCTTTGCATAAAGAATGGGTTTTCCTCGGAGGTCAGAGCATCCAAACAAGTGTTTTCTTTTGGCTGTTTGTACAAATTATCAGGTCAAAAATTTAGTGAATTTGAAATCTCAATGAACGTGGTCATCTTTCACGTAGTTTTCAACTTCTGTAAATGTGCAGCAAAAACATTTTCTGTGTTGTGTAGATGATTTTATTGGGGTTGAATGCAGCAGAAACATTTATTTGTGTTAAGAGGAGACACTACAGGTGAATTGGGTGACATTTGTAACTAATAGATATTGCCATGAAACTTCACCAGTTGATTACTTCTGTTAATCATTTTCTTGATGATTTTTATTTTTATTTTTTATATGTTTCCTGAAATTACACGTTTAAATGTGCAAATGAGGCATTATCTTGTGAAATATGAGCTGATTTGCATACCTTTCCAGAACAGAAATGTGAACATTTGATAAAGTCAGGTTCAAAATTCTTGTTTCATATTGTCGACATATTAAAGTCAAAGGTTTTTACATAGGGGATTTTGGATATCTCTTTTTATCACTTCATAAATCAGAAAATACTGATACAGTATATCAGTAAACAAATTTCACCACGTTTTTAGGAATAAAATATTCTATAAATCAGACTATGAATGATATCTGAACAAACCCTTCTGTAAAAACATTCAGAATGTAGATATAAAACTGGGAATGTTGATGTGTATATAAGTGTTAGTGAAGTGGAGATTTCTGACTCAGATTGAGAAAAAATCATTTTGAGAAAATACCCTTTTAATGTTTATATGAGATTATGCTCAACATTTTAACCAATAGATATCACCATGAAACTAGCCCAGATGAGGCGTTATCTAATGCTAACTACAAATCTACAGGCAAAAATAGTTTTTATTAAAATAAACCTGACCTAAATGTGTAGCCCAAAATCTGTTTCTCCCCTTAAAAAGGACTGAGCCAATGACGTGAGCCAATTGTCTTTTTACTGCGTGCTTACAAGGAACATCTTTGAAGCATGTAATCATTGGCTGATGTTCATGTGTAACACTTAATAGCATTTATGGTTTCTGCTATTTAAGCAGCGCAGAGCACAAGTTGTTTGTATTCCAGGAAGTCCAGTTGAAGTCACCAAGTCAGGAACTGGCTGTAGGACTGTGAGCAGTAGGAGTGTTAGTTTCGTATTGGAGCAGGAGGCGTGTTACGTGTGCTTCGTCAGCTGAGGACTCTCCTGATTCTTACGTGACCTTTTCCACGCCAAACCTACGCATAAATGTAGCCTGCAATCAGTCTGTCGACACACCTCGCGCTGAGGGAGTGGACACGCCCGCCTACTACTGATGAAACACCGGCATGTGCCAGGGTTGAAGTTGGCAAAGCGGATAATTATCTGTACATACTGTAAAAGAGCCGCGATGCCCTCTGCAGAGGCAGCACTACTGCTACAGCTGCAACACAACACAAAAAAATGAGATAAGCAGCTCAGACCTAAATTAGCTTGATTGATCTAATCAAAAAATGCCAGGCCCTTTAAACGCTGGTTTCCTGCTGGCTTTAGGTGATTAAAGTGTTTTTCCTTACAGGATAGCTTGTTCTGGGATCCTTTTATACAGCACCAAAGGTTCAACAAAAGTAATAAGAAGAAATGTTCTTGTAGTAACAATAAAACAATATACATCTAGTATGATCTATAGACCTTTTTACTCCCACTTTTAATCAGATACCCTTAATGTAGTAAATTGATGTTAAACTTCATATATATTCATATTCACTGTAAACAACTGAGTGGTAGAAAGGCTGATAACTGCACTGTAAACAGAGACGCATACATATACATCGCTTAGTGCAATACCGTCTGTACAGGCAAATTTGTGATTTTAGATTTATCCACCAACTTTACACAGCATATGATCAGTCAGCCACTTATCAGAAGCGGGCACCTCTGCAAACAGCAAACATAATATGTGTCATTACTAATCTCTATGCTTAATAGTGTGTCAACACTGGGAGACTTGGTTGAGCAATGTTTGCCGCTGAGCAGGAAGCCGGATAAGACGTAGTACATACATACAAGTATTGAGTAACAGCTGTAACTAAAATTCTGATTTGGTGTCTCATCAAATCCCTACTGAAAAATTTTCAAAATCTTTGTTTGTGGAATATTTTTTTTACAGGAAGATATAGTCTCTGATGAGTGTCACATGTATGGGGTTGTAAATAATCCTTGCGCAATGTTTCCAGGATATGCACAGCTTGGAGTTGGTACGTAGACTTTTTTCCGCTCCATTAACAGTTAAGGCTGTGCACACAAGCCGTTGTATTTGTCCATACATTACTTGCAGAAACACGCCAGCCAGACATCATACAGAAACGAGCCAAGAAACTAATCCCATACCTCTGAGGACAAAAGTACAATAAATGTTTTCACTACAGGTTAGAGAGAAGACAGAAAGCCCAGTGGCCTATTTTCCAAAACTATTCTCTGAACTGTGGCAGTATCTGTGGAAGAAAGTACGGTTACTGTAAGGGTGTATGAAAGAGAGAAGAGAAGTGTGTCAGGTTTTCTTACATTAGCCAGGTGTTCATTATAAAGCCACTGAACCCCCCCACACTTTTTCATTTATAATAACAGGTTCTTTGTAACAACAACAGCTTCATACCTGAAATATAACAGTAAAGTGTGTGATTCCTTACTTGTGTTTTGTAACTGAACTCATTTAGTAAGGTAAAAGCAGTGCTAGCTACTGTATCTGTCTTTATACAGTATATAAATATTGTGGTTTCTTACCAACTTCTTTTACAGCAGTTTAATCTCTGTCAGCAACCTCTCATTTAGTTAACGGGTGGTTCATAACATAGAGTGATAGTGTGTGTGTGTGTGTGTGTGTCTGTGTGTGTGTGTGTGTGTGTGTGTGTGTGTGTGTGTGTGTGTGTGTGTGTGTGTGTGTGTGTGTGTGTGTGTCATCATAGCAAAATGTGTTCCTGGAGACACCTACTGAAGCGTGAACACAAAGATAGTTTTGAGTGTTTTTCTAGGTGTTTGTCTGTCTATGGCCAGATTTTGTCACCAAGATAGCGTCGCAACCGTGCAAGATACAGTCAAAAAAAGATTACAGGTGTGTAGTTGAGAAAATGAAGGTCATTGCCCTCCCCACTATACGCCCCGGGCCCGATTTGATCCCATCTCGAGATGTGTCTAGTTTGAAGTGAGGTTGTATGAGGCACTAAACAGTGTACTGCTGTGAACAGCTCTTTATAGCCGATGCAAATTTTTTTCCACTTGGAGCACCTGCTCTGATGCAACGTCACTCATGTCTTCATTGTAACAATGTTTAAATGCATATAATTTATCTGTCTCTGATAATTAAAACGTTTTGTTGTCCACCCCAATTGTAAAGCCTCACATTCCTCTGACAGTAATGATGTTAACACACTGGATGATTTTAGGATTAGTCATTGAAGCTGTTAAATGATAAATAAAAGAGAATAAAACAGATGAAAGTCATTCTTAAGATGAATGAACAAACACCAGTTGGAATGATTTTCTCTTTAAGTGCACATAAAAAAACATGATTTAGAAAAATAAACAAAAACAGAGATATGTTTCTACAAATGAACCCAAATACTGCATCAGAAGGTTTACAAAAGTGGCAACAAAAAAAAGAAAGATACCTTTGCGTGACACATCAGGGGATATAATTAAAGATGATCCTGTAAATGATAATAAGCACTTCTCTGTCAGGCTTCACTGACTCAGCGGCCTCCTAATCTGTGTGAAAAGAGGACGAGGAACTCCCATGATTACGCTCGTGCAGTTCCAGTGTGGCGGAAGTGCAAACTGAAGTGACGTTTCTACCACAAAGGCTTGGTGGAAATTACAGTCACCCTATATATAATTCTTTGTTTTTTGGAATTATTTCATGTGAAGTTTGCATGGATTTGTATGAAGTGACAGTTACAGTTGTGTGTGTGTTGTTTCCTGAAAAGAATAAGGGATCCTTCTAATGACAAAGGATCTCTGTGTGACGCGTAACAATGGTAAAAGAGTAGATTGGATCAAGATAACAGTGTGTTAAGATCAATGAATGACTGATAGTCTGCCTTAGGCAATATCACATCTGAGAGTATGCATTGTTGATGTTGTATGATTAAATGAATCATAATTTAGAGAACACAAATTGTTTTCAGTGCATCTTTGTATCAGAGTTCATCATGATAATTATGGGTATAATTTGAACGGTGTGGCTTTAAAGGTCCTTTATAAGGGACACTACAGTGCCATTACGTTCATTCCCCAGCTGCAATGATGGTGCAGAGACGCAGAGAGCACAGATGCGGAAGACCCAGAAATTCTGACCAATCAGAGTAGTCTGGGCTTTTTTCGGGAGAGGGTCTTAAAGAGACAGGCGCTTAAACAAAGTGTTTCAGACAGATGGTAAAGACCAATATATTCAAACAGACAGCATGAGAAAAATAATAAAATAATATTTCAAAATAAACTACAGTGCCAATGTTCATAGTAATGAAAACCTGTGCAAACATATAGCTCACTGATGTGTTTTAACCATTTTTGGACAACAATAGAGGCCTGTGGCACAGAGGAACAAGTATCTCAGGCTTAAGCTATACAGGCAATACTAAAAATTCAGTTTATTGTTGGTTTTGGGTCTTTTTCATTCTCTGTCTGTTCTGTCTTGCATCAGTCTGTCTGACGATACACAGTCAAATGTTTTCATAAAGCTTTAGCAGACACGACAGTAATGTATAAACCTGCTGTGTGATTTTAAAGCCAGCTGAAAAAGAGCAAACACAAAGCCTGTCAATCACTTCTTTCCAATCAGTATTATGTCACTCGTATGGAGTGAGGCGAAACGTTAGAATAGCTGTATTTAAAAATACCATAAAGGGGACTTTTCAGGTTTGTGATTGTATTTTGTGTTTCTACTAGAACATGTTTACATGCTTTAATGTTCAAAAAACACATTATTTTTTCTCATAATGTCTGTCTGAGGGCCCGTCCACACAAAGACGCGTTTTCCTGTTTCTGCACAACTTTAGTATCATTTTGGCAGACCATCCACACGCAGCCGGCGTTATCGGAGCCTGAAAACAGAGTGGGAAGGTTTGAAAACGCCCCCCCATGGTGTTGCCGTCTAGATGGCGAAACAACATACTTTGTTGCGTCATTGCCCCCACCTCTGACCTCTGACCCCCCTGGCGTCAACATAACAACAACAGTGCTGCTGCATGGAGAGAGACATGAATAAGTCGCTATATTAGTCGCTACTAGCTTTTTGTTAATAGCTAAGTAGGTGTGAAAAGTCACTAAATCTAGCGAGACAGTTCCCGCCTGTGAGTGCTTTGGGACGGGAAGGGGCTCAGCAGCACTGGCACAGTAAATACAGAGTGATTCGTGCATCAGAGTCTCCAAAACACCACACAAGTCCTCACTAACAACAGAAACAGTTGGCAGATTTTTCTATACTGTTCTCTGTAGGATGGATGATTATTTGAGAAGTCCCCTGGTTTGGTGAGAAACTCGCCGCCGGTGTTTGTATCATAGCCTACATAGTGTCCCCCCTTCCCTTCTTCTCCGTTGTTGTTGTATTCCTGTGACAGTTACAGCGCCACATCCAGGCCTGGCATGTGTATTACAACGTTTTTAGCCGGTTTCCCTGGTTTCATGTGGACGCAGATATTTCTTGAGCCGATGCCGTGTGTACGGAAAACTTTTTAAGAATGACAAAGAAATAAAAGGTTGTTTTCGAACGCGTGGACGTACCCTGAATATTTCTGTATTCACCCTCTGTCTGTAACACTTTGTTATTAGCGGCTGTCTTTTTAAGCCCACCCCCCCCTTCCGAAACAGCCCATGCAGCTGTCTGCACTCTCTGCGTCTCTGCACCATCACTGCAATCAAGGAATAACTGCACTGTAGCATCACTATTTATCCACCTACCTGTCTATTTATTTATTCTATCTATTCTATCTATTCTATCTATTCTATCTATTCTATCTAATCTATCAGTATAGTTTAGTTGTCGATCTCCTATCTAACACAGAGCCGTGGAGATCGGCTTTTTGTAGTAAAGTTGACTATTAGTACTCCATCCATAATGTTCCAGTGAGGATCTTCATTCCTGTGGTTTTTATATAAAACCCTCATTCATTGGTATACTCCCTCTCCTACGCCACCTGTCTACTGTTTCTAAAAATATATCACACAGATATTTTAATCTTCAAATCCCCATTGTCTATTCTTGTCTCCTCCCTCAATCTGTAGTATGTCTGGGACAGAAACATACTCTCACATAAATCTAGTGCTGGTTTCATTGTTTGTTTTTCTGTGCAGGTCATTGCTGAAGATGCAAGCTTCAACTGTCTCACCTGTGACCAGCACTACAGCATCTTCAAACACAACCACCACCACAAAGACCAAAGAACAAATACTCATCCAGAGTAAGGATGTGCAGTGTGTGTGTGTGTGTGTGTGTGTGTGTGTGTGTGTGTGTGTGTGTGTGTGTGTGTGTGTGTGTGTGTGTGTGTGTGTGTGTGTGTGTGTGTGTGTGTGTGTGTGTGTGTGTGTGTGTGTGTGTGTGTGTGTGTGTGTGTGTGTGTGTGTGTGTGTGTGTGTCACTCTCAATCTCATGTGAATAAGAATTTTTTTTAATGTTCCCTGTAGGTAGAGATTAAAATAAAAAAAATGATATGATAAGATAAGCCTCATAAATAACAACCTATTGCGTCATGCGGTCTAATCTAGAGGGTTTGTACAGGAGTGGCACTCATGCATTTAATAGGAAATATTTGCCATGTTCTAATTGCCTGCGAGTGATGCCGTTGCTAAGCTACTACACACTACTTCTGTAGGACACAGAATAAGTTGCACTACTTGTAGCAGAGGGAACGTGTCAAGTGTAAAATGCAAATTTAAGAGGAGATACAATAACTGAAAAAAACAACCTTTCAACATGTTAATTGCTCATACTTCCTGTGACTCAGGTTCTGGGGCAATGATCGCTGTCATCGTCATAGGTATCATCATCATTCTCGCCATTCTCCTGATCATCCTGAAGACGTACAACAGGTAGGGCCGCATTCCTGTTTGACAGGATGAATTCTGAATAGTAAATGGCATTAGTTATGAACAAACAGTGCTATTTTTATCCACTTTAAGGAGCACCAGACACATGCTACTGTTTATCTTTTTTTTTCATTAGGCCAATTAAAAATAACATCAACATAACCTTTTTAGCTTGTGACCATTTAATGCGGCGTTCACTGAGTTGGACACGTGCAACCTGTGGCGTTCTCTTCTCCATGATGTTTCTTCATAGATTTTTTTAATTTAATGTTTTATTTGTATAGGTACAAGTATGTAGCATAACCAGTGCACGTACACACAGTATTTACAATATTTCATAGT